>NC_036868.1:8302761-8324855 GCF_002910315.2 Salvelinus sp. IW2-2015 | reverse complement strand
GAGTTTCCTAACTTCCATCATGTGCTCTGTGTCAGCGAATGAGTGAGTTTCCTAACTTCCATCATGTGCTCTGTGTCAGCGAATGAGTGAGTGCCGTTAGTTCCATCATGTGCTCTGTGTCAGCGGATGAGTGAGCGCCCTTACTGCTCTACCATTCTAGTGCACTACCCATTCTCCCACTCTGTCACTACTTTTAGTGATTTCTTAGTGCTCCTCTCCCCTGTCAGAGTGTCCCCCTGGTACGTTTGGTTACGGCTGCCAGCAGCTCTGTGACTGTATGAACAACGCCACCTGTGACTATGTGACTGGGACCTGCTACTGCACCACCGGATACAAAGGCATCCGTTGTGACCAAGGTGAGGAGAATTGACATATTACCCAGCAAACCCGGGAACATTCCCAGAACATTTAAGTTCTAGCTAGGTTTTTTATTTTTTTATCTCACATTAGGATGATAAAATCCTAAAAACAATCAGAGAATGTTTTTGATCAAATCTATTTATTGCAACAACTATTTTTTTTGTTTTGTTTATGAGTTTATTAGTCAGTGCACAGGGTCGGAGATGTAGTCACAGGTTACAGTGAAATTCTTATGGTCTGAGCTCCAACAGTGTAGGTCAAAGAAAAAGTACAAACCTGCACATTTT
This sequence comes from Salvelinus sp. IW2-2015, assembly GCF_002910315.2. Classification (NCBI taxonomy): domain Eukaryota; kingdom Metazoa; phylum Chordata; class Actinopteri; order Salmoniformes; family Salmonidae; genus Salvelinus; species Salvelinus sp. IW2-2015. Next base: position 8,324,208 of record NC_036868.1, on the reverse strand, counting down.
TTAGGAGCTCGAGGAAAGGCTACAGTGCTCTTCAGCGCCATCTTACTAGAGGTTCACCTGATGTTACAAGAATCTTCCCAGATCAAATTTGTTTGTCCTTTAAAGGTTCCCAGAATGTTTGATTAGGTTGTGTTTGTCCTTTAAAGGTTCCCAGAATGTTTGATTAGGTTGTGTTTGTCCTTTAAAGGTTCCCAGAATGTTTCATTAGGTTGTGTTTGTCCTTTAAATGTTCCCAGAACATGTAATTAGGTTGTGTTTGTCCTTTAAAGTTTCCCAGAATGTTTTATTAGGTTGTGTTTGTACTTTAAAGGTTCCCAATGAAACATTCTGGGAACCTTTAAACTTCTTATGGCTGCAGTCCCGTTAACGATATGACAACAGCCAGTGAAAGTGCAGGGCGCCAAATTCAAACAACAGAAATCTCATAATTAAAATTCCTCAAACATACATGTGTTTTATATCATTTTAAAGGTAATCTTGTTGTTAATCCCACCAAAGTGTCCGATTTCAAATATGCTTTATAGCGAAAGCACTACAAACGGTTATGTTAGGTCACTACAAAACCACAATAAGCACAGCCATTTTTCCAGCCAAAGACAGGAGTCACAAAAAGCAGAAATAGAGATAAAATGAATCACTAACCTTTGATTATCTTCATCAGATGACACTCATAGGACTTCATGTTACACAATACATGCATGTTTTGTTTGATAAAGTYYATATTTATAAMAWAAAATCTGAGTTTACATTGGCGCGTTACATTCACTAGTTCCAAAAACATCMAGTGATWTTGCATAGYCACATCGTTTCAACAGAAAWACTCATCATAAATGKAGATGATAATAYAAKTTATACACATGGAATTATAGATATRCCTCTCCTTAATGCAACCGCTGTGTCAGATTTCAAARAAACWWTACGGRAAAAGCAACCCATGCAATAATCTGAGACAGCGCTCAGAAATATAATAAAATTAGCCGCCATTTTGGAGTCAACAGAAACCAGAAAATACATGATAAATCTTTCCTTACCTTTGATGAACTTCATCAGAATGCAGTCCTAGGAATCCCAGGTCCACAATAAATGCTTGATTTGTTCGATAATGTCCGCTATTTAGGTCCAATTAGCTACTTTGGTTMGYGYSTTTGGTAAACAATTCCAAAGTCASAAMGCGCCTCCACTATAACGTGACGAAATGTCCAAAGGTTCCGTAACAGTCAGTAGAAACATGTCAAACGATGTACTGAATCAATCTTTAGAATGTTGTTAACATACATCTTGAATAACGTTCCAACCGGAGAATTAGATTGACTTCAGATGAGGAGGACCTCCGTTCCACCGCTCATGTGAAAGCGCATGGTGAAAGCATGGTCGGATCGTGGCAGTGGTGACTAATTCCTGTCTCCTTCGGCCCCCCTTCACATTAGAGTCATCAGACAAAGTTCTATTGACTGTTGACATCTAGTGGAAGCCGTAGGAAGTGAAAACTCATCCATATCTCGCTGTAATTTCAATGAGAGCTTGGTTGAAAATATGCCACCCCCAGAAAAAATCCGAATAGGAAGTGGAACTTCTCAGGTTTTTGCCAACCATATGAGTTCTGTTATACTCACAGACATAATTTAAACAGTTTTAGAAACTTCAGAGTGTTTTCTATCCAATACTAATAATAATATGCAAATAGTAGCAACTATGACTGAGGAGCAGGCCGTTTACTCTGGGCATCTCTGTGCACCTTTCATCCAAGCTACTCAATACTGCCCCTGCAGCCATGAGAAGTTAAAGGACAAACACAACCTAATGAAACATTCTGGGAACTTTCTTGTAACATCTGTTGAATGTTTTTTTTTTGCTCCCTAAAAGAAACATTGTTGAATCATCCTCACTACTGGACAGTTTGTTGTTGTCGTGGGAACGGTTTACTCTGTCTTTCTATCTCTGTCTCTCGCCCCCTCTTTCAAGCTCGATCGCTTTATCTTTCTCCGTCTCTCTCTCTGTCTCTCTCAAACAAACACACACACTTAACCTCCCCCTTGTCCGTGTGTTCCTCTCCCCAGCTGCTCTGATGATGGATGAGATGAACCCCTACACTAAGATCAGTCCAGCGCGGGGAGGCTCAGAGCACCAGTCAGCTGGGGCTGTGATGGGCATCATCTTCCTCCTCCTCCTCATCATGATGGCCATGCTCAGCCTGTTTGTCTGGTTCCGACAGAGACAGAGGGACAAGGGACACCACATGCAGCCTAGTGTGGCATATACACCTGGCCTGAGGATAACAAACACCGACTATTCTGGTGAGTTGACCCCTAACCCCTAACCCTAACCCCTGACTCTAACCCCTTACCCCTTACCCTAACCATAACCCTAACTCCTAACCCTGTACACCTGGCCTGAGGATAACACACACTGACTATTCTGGTGCGTTGACTCTGTCTAACCCTAACTCAAAACCTAACCCTGACCCCTAACCCTGACCTCTAACCCTAACTCTGACCCCTAACCCTAACCCCTAACTCTAACCCTGACCCCTACCCCTAAGCTTGAACTCTAACCCTGACCCCTAACTCTAACCCTGACCCCTAATTCTGATCCTGACCACTAACTCTGACCCTGACCCGCTAACTCTAACATCTACCCTAACCCATACTACTAACCCTAACCCATACCTCTAACCCTAACCCTGACCCCTAACCCGAAACTCTAATCCTAATCCTAACCCTGACCCCAAACCCCTAACTCTAATCCTAACCCTGACCCCTAACCCTAACCCCTAACTCTAACCCTGACCTGAAACTCTTACCCTAACCCCTAACTCGAATCCTAACCCTGACCCCAAACACCTGCCCTCAGAATCATCAGCACTGACCACTCTCTCTCTCTCTCTCTGGTAAGCTACCCTGATCCATTCCATCTACCAATAAGATCCCTAAAAAGTTGTAGTAATGATGTGGTCCACTGGGAGCACTAAAGTAAACTCTCTCTCTCTCTGTCTCTCAGAGTGTTGCAGTACGGTAGCCATGCGTCCCTCCACCCTGGATGTGTCCCAGACTCTAACCCAGAGTGGTAGCAGTTTATCAGGAAGCTGTATCTCAAACCCCTCCTACCACACCGTGTCTGTACCTCAGTGTAATGACACTACCAACCCCTCCTACCACACCGTGTCTGTACCTCAGTATAGCCTGGCCTCAACCATCACCACCAACCTGGACAGCACGCTCACTGTCGCGGTAACACACATACACTCAGATGATAAAAGTGGTTTTAATCATACATACAAAATGGAATACAGACGCTCAATGAAACACCATCTTATCTCTATATACAGCAGTGCCTTGCAAAAGTATTCATCCCCCTTGGCGTTTTTCCTATTTTGTTGCATTACAACCTGTAATTTAAAATGGATTTTTATTTGGATTTCATGTAACGGACATACACAAAATATTCCAAATTGGTGAAGTGAAATAAAATAAAAAAAACTGAAAAATGGGGTGTGTATATGTATTCACCCCCTCCGCTATGAAACCCCTAAATAAGATCTGGTGCAACCAATTACTTTCAGACGTCACATAATTAGTTAAATAAAGTCCACCTGTGTGCAGTCTAAGTGTTACATGATCTCAGTATATGTACACCTGTTCTGAAAGGCCCCAGAGTCTGCAACACCACCAAGCAAGGGACACCACCAAGCAAGCGGCACCATAAAGACCAAGGAGCTCTCCAAACAGGTCAGGGACAAAGTTGTGGAGAAGTACAGATCAGGGTTGGGTTATAAAATAATATCAGAAACTTTGAACATCCCACTGAGCACCATTAAATCCATTATTAAAAAATGGGAAGAATATGGCACCACAACAAACCTGCCAGGAGAGGGCCGCCCACCAAAACTCACAGACCAGGCAAGGAGGGCATTAATCATAGAGGCAACAAAGAGACCAAAGATAACCCTGAAGGAGCTGCAAAGCTCCACAACGGAGATTGGAGTATCTGTCCATAGGACCACTTTACGCTGTACACTCCACAGAACTGGGCTTCATGGAAGAGTGGCCAGAAAAAAGCTATTGCTTAAAGAAAAAAATAAGCAAACAAGTTTGGTGTTTGCCAAAAGGCATGTGGGAGACTCCCCAAACATATGGAAGAAGGTTCTCTGTTCCTTGGCCATCAAGGAAAATGCTATTTCTGGCGCAAACCCAACACCTCTCATCACCCTGAGAACACCATCCCCACAGTGAAGCACGGTGGTGGCAGCATCATGCTGTGGGGATGTTTTTCATAAGCAGGGACTGGGAAGCAGGGACTGGGACTGCAGGGACATCAGCAGGGACTGGGAAACTGGTCGGAATTGAAGGAATGGTGGGTGGCGCTAAATACAGGGAAATTCTTGAGGGAAACCTGTTTCAGTCTTCCAGAGATTTGAGACTGGGACGGAGGTTCAGCTTCCAGCAGGACAATGACCCTAAGCATACTGCTAAAGCAACACTCGAGTGGTTTAAGGGGAAACATTTAAATGTCTTGGAAATGGCCTAGTCAAAGCCCAGACCTCAATCCAATTGAGAATCTGTGGTATGACTTAAAGATTGCTGTACACCAGTGGAACCCATCCAACTTGAAGGAGCTGGAGCAGTTTTGCCTTGAAGAATAGGCAAAAATCCCAGTGGCTATATGTGCCAAGCTTATAGAGACATACTGTTGGCATTCCAAAAGGTCTCAGTTACATCACAAATGGTCCTTTTGTTCGATAAAGTCCTTCTTTATATCCATAAAAACACAGTTTAGCTGGCGCGCTTCAGTCAATGATCCACTGGTTTCCCTCTTTTCAAAATGCATACAAAATGAATCCCAAACGTTACCAATAAACTTATCCAAACAAGTCAGTCAACGTTTATAATCAAACCTCAGGTACCCTAATACGCAAATAAATAATCAAATTTAAGACGGAGAATCGTTATTGTCTTTACCCGAGATAAACAGAAAGAACGCGCTCTCTCGTCCATGCGCATGGAAACACTACAGCCAAAATGGGAGCCTCTTAGAAAAACTACAACTTCTCCCTCATTTTTCAAAAAAACAGTCTGAAACTCTTTCTAAAGACTGTTGACATCTAGTGGAAGCCCTAGGAACTGCAATCAGGAATGATTTCGCCTTATAATAAAAGTGCCAGCCATTGAAATCAGCGGTAGGCTGAATTTTTTTGGGGGATGGTTTGTCCTCGGGGTTTTGCCTGCCATATCAGTTCTGTTATATTCACAGACATAGTTTTTACAGTTTTAGAAACCTTAGAGTGTTTTCTATCCAAATCTACCAATTACATGCATATCCTAGCTTCTGGGCAGTTTACTTTGGGCACGCTTTTCATCCGGACGTCAAAATACTGCCCCCTAGCCAAAAGAGGTTATAGAGACACACCTCAAGAGACATGCAGCTGTAATTACTGCACAAGGTGTCTCTACAAAGTATTGACATTGGGGGGGGGTGAATAGTTATGCACGCTCAAGGTTTCAGTTTTGTTGTCGTATTTCTGTTTGTTCACGAAGTAAAAAATATGTTGCATCTTCAAAGTGGTAGACATGTTGTGAAATCAAATGATACAAACCCCCCCCCCCCCCCCCCCCAAAAAAAACCAATTTGAATTCCAGGTTGTAAGGCCTTCTATATGTTTGTGGAGTCTCCCACATGCCTTTTGGCGAACAACAACTTCGTTTGCAAAATAGAAAAAATGCCACAGGGGTGAATACTTTTGCAAGTCCACTGTACCATCAAAATCTCTATATACCATCAAATCTATATATACCATCATAGCTCTATAGTATAAACCATCAAGATACCTCTCAAAATCGTCTAGAATCTATACCTATATACTCTATACCTATACCATCATATTATCATACCATACCATTCTATACCTCGATAGTATACCATATATCTCTATACGCATCATACCTCTATATATACCATCATATCTATACCATCATACTCTTAATAACATCATATCTATACCATCATACCTCTATATATACCATCATATCATATATACCATCATAGTCTTATATACATCATACTATCTATACCATCAATCAATATACATCTCAGCTCTATATACACCATCATACTATACTATACCATCATAGCTCTATCTATACCATCATAGCCTCTATATATACATCATATCTATCATATACCATCAACCTCTATATATACCATCATATCTATATATACCATCATACCTCTATATATACCATCAAATCTATATATTACCAGCATAGCTCTATATATACCATCCTAGCTACTATATATACCATCATAGCTCTAATCTATACCATCATATCTATACCATCATAGCTCTATAATATACCATCATACCCTCTATCTATACCATCATATCTATATATACCCATCATAGCTCTATATGCAACCCTCATATCTATATATACCTCCATAGCCTCTATCTATACCAATCATATACCTCTATATAGTACCATCATACCTCTATAATATACCATCATAGCTGCGATATCTATACCATCATATCTATACCATCATAGCTTCTATCTATACCATCATTACCTCTATCTAGTACCATCAAATCTTAATATCTACATCATACCTCTCTATCATATACCATTCATACCTCTTATATATACCATCATATCTATATAACATCATACCTCTATATATACCACATATCTATACTATACCATCATACCTCTATATATACCATCAATCTAAATACCAGCATAGCTCTATATATACCATCATAGCCTCTATATATACCATCATAGCTCTATCTATACCATCATATCTATACCATCATAGCTCTATATTACCATCATAGCTCTATCTATACCATCATATCTATACCATCATTGCTCTATCTATACCATCAGTATCTATAAAATCATAGCTCTATATATACCATCAAATCTATATATACCCATCATAGCTCTATATATACCACAATATCTATACCATCATAGCTCTACTATCCATCATATCTATACCATCATACCATCTATATATCCCATCAAGCTCTATAATATACCATCATATGTTGATATCTATACATATAGCTCGTTATCTATACCATCATATCTATACCATTCAATACCTCTATATATACCATCATATCTATCCATCATAGCTCTATATATACCATCATAAGCTCTATATATACCATCATATCTCATAATATACCATCACTATCTATATATACCATCATAGCCTCGTATATATACCATCATTATCCTATACCATCATAACCTCTATATATTACCATCATATCTATACCATCATATCTATATATACCATCATAGCTCTATCTTATACCATCATATCTATCCATCATAGCTCTAGATATACCACAATCTATATATACCATCATATCTATACCATCATTTCTCATATACCAATCATATCTATAGTATACCATCATATTCTAATAATACCATCAAATCTCTATCTAAATACCTCATAACAATATCTATATATACCATCATTTACCTATATATTACCATCATTTGTCTATCTATACCATCATTATCTATATATACCATCATTTATCTATATATACATCATATCTAAATACCATCATATCATACCATTCTATACCATCATGTATGTACGAGTACATATCTTAGATTTGAATTAGCCCTAATGTTAAATAAAGTGTGTTTCCTTTATCAGTCCAGCTCCCTGAAAGGAGTCAGGAATGGATCAAGATGGAGAGCCTACTGCAACCTCAACCACCTGGGTATTGGCTCCTCTTCTCTCCTCCTAACCCCTCGCTCCTCCTCTCTCCCCCTCTCCTGCTAACCCTAGAACCCTACTGCAACTCAACCATCCGGTATGTCTCCTTCTCTCTCCTCCTCTCTCCTCCTCTCTCCTCCTCCTCCCTCTCTCCTCCTCTCTCTAACCCTACTGCAACCTCAACCCCCTGGGTATGTCTTCCTCCCCTCTCTCTCCTCCTCCTCTAACCCTAACCCTACTGCAAACCTCAACCATCTGGGTATGTCTCCTCTCTCTCCTTCCTCTCTCCTCCTCTCTCTCTAACCCTACTGCAACCTCAAACCCCCTGGGTATGTCTCCTCCCTCTCTCCTCCTCCTGCTCTAACCCTAACCCTACTGCAACCTCAACCATCTGGGTATGTCTCCTTCCTCTCCTCCTCCTCTTCCTCCTCTACTTCCTCCTCCTCACCCTCTCTCCTCCTGCTCTCCTAACCTACCTGCAACCTCAACCCCTGGGATGTCTCCTCCCCTCTCTCCTCCTCTCCTCTAACCCTAACCCTACTGCAACCTCAACCATCTGGGTATGTGCTCCTTCTCTCTCCTCCTATATTTATATTGATTTCAATTCAAACAGTCATTTTTCATTACTGCCTACTGCATCCATTACCCATCAGATGTATTATATCAAGGCTCTGGTCATATGTGCACAGTAATACAGTAAAATACACAGTAAAGCAGTATGTACACAATAATGCAGTAATGCATTATGCAGCAATGTACACAGTAATAACGTAATGTAACACAATAATGCAGTAATGTATGCAGTAATACAGTACTGTACACAGCTATGTAGTAATGCACACAAAGCAGTAAGGTAATGCATATGTACACAGTAATGTGCACAGTAATACAGTAAAAATACAACAGTAAAAGCAGTAATGTAACAATAATGCACAAAATATGCGTAATGCAGAGTAATGCAGTAAATGCAGTAATGCAGTAATGAGCAATGTTACACAGATAATGCAGTAATGTACCATTAATGCAGAATAACACAGTAAAGCAGTAGATAATGCAGTCATGTACACAGTAAAGCAGTATGTACCACAAGTAATGTCATGCAGTAAGTACACAGTAATTCAGCAAATGTAATGTGGTTAATGCAGTAATGTACACATGTAATGCAGTAATGTACACAGAAATGCAGTAATGCAATAACGTACACAGTAATGTGGTAATGTACACAGTAATGTGATAATGTAACAGTAAAGCAGTAATGTACACAAAGTAAAGTAGTAATGTACACAGTTATGCAGTAATGTACACAGTAATGCACGAAGGAGCTCTCAGTCAGGGGTAAACTAATCTCTCTCTCTCTCTCTCTCTCTCTCTCTCTCTCTCTCTCCTCTCTCTCTCTCTCTCTCTCTCTCTCTCTCTCTCTCTCTCTCTCTCTCTCTCTCTCTCTCTCTCCTCTCTCTCTCTCTCTCTCTCTCTCTCTCTCTCAGAGCCAACAGTTAGTGTTCTACAGGACTATGGAATGACCACCGGTTTCTCCCAGAATCCCTACGATCTTCCCCGGAGCAGCCACCTACCCAGCGGCCTCAACCTCATCCCCCGCCACTACGACATCTTGCCCATGAGCCACAGCCCTACAGACACCCCACCCCTCCCCCAGAGAGCAGCGCCTCACTGCTATAGAGGTAGGGGACATGCCCTGGTCCCTCCATCCAGCCCCTGACATTGTTCTGACAAACATTTGCTAACATCCAAACAAACATCCAGCCCTCCCCCGTTTCCATGCATGATGACAATGTAATAGTGAGGATGCTATCAGAGATAGAGGGATCACCATGAGACAAGAGGGATCGAGTCCCCTTTAAACCCTGATGAGGAGAAAGGAGCAGAGAGAGAGCGACCATTCATCTGTTGTTTCCTCCCAAGACTGTCAGTGGGGAAGACTCCAACTTTTCACTCTGGACCTCTGGAATGGATCCCGCTATTGATGTTAAAGTGTACAAGGTGACATCATGTTCCTAATATCCCCGTTATAACGTGTGGGTCAGAGAAATGATATCCACACGAAGAGTAGATCAAAGTATCACCATTCGTGTCAGACCTGACCTGAGTTCTCTCTCTGCGGTGTGACTGGGAGTCATGACTCCTCCAGTCCGTCAGACCTAACCTGAGTTCTCTCTCTCGGGTGAGCTGAGAGACATGACTCCTCCAGTCCGTCAGACCTGACCTGAGTTCTCTCCTCTGTGTGACTGAAGAACATGACTCCTCCAGTCCGTCAGACCTAACCTGAGTCTCTCTCTGTTGTGTGACTGAGAGACAGTCAGACCTGACCTGAGCGCTCTCTCTGCGGTGTGACTGGGAGTCATGACTCCTGCAGTCAGTCAGACCTGACCTGAGTTCTCTCTCTGTGGTGACTGGGACATGACTCCTGCAGTCAGTCAGTCAGACCTGAGCGCTTCTCTGTGGGGTGACTGGGAGTCAGACTCCTGCAGTCAGTCAGACCTGACCTGAGTTCTCTCTCTTGCGTGTGACTGGGAGTCATGACTCCTGCAGTCAGTCAGACCTGACCTGAGTTCTCTCCTGCCGGGGTTGTGACTGGGAGTCATGACTCCTGCAGTCAGTCAGTCAGACCTGAGCGCGCTCTCTGTGGTGTGACAGAGACATGACTCCTCCAGTCAGTCAGACCTGAGTGGTCTCTCTCTGTGGTGTGACTGGGAGACATCTGACTCCTCCAGTCAGTTACCCAGGAACTCACCAGTGACCGTGGTCACTATCTACTTCTGGGTAGACAGAGAGATCCCCAGGGAACCAGAGATGACTAAGTACCACCTGTACAAGTGTATCCCATCCAATAGGATCCCAAGCCCCAAACTGATAAACGCATGGTTAAATAGTAAGATATAGTAATGTTTTTTTGATCAGTGATGTAAAACAACGATCAATATAAATTATTGACCAGACAAAGCATTTCTTCTTTTCAAAAATCACGTGTCCGTTTACATTTGGTGACGACTGAATTAAGTGATATTTTGTATCTATTATAATGTATTGAATGATTTATTTATTGTTTACACTAGTAACAAACAAAAACAACAAACAAAAAGTGAGCATGATCAAAAATGAACAAAAACTCAATGTAAATAATAACAGGATTTATCAGGTGTGATCTGTGTCATGTGTGCAACATTGGGAAATTGTACTAGCCTGATTTTACCAGTCTGTTTTCTGCTAACATTCTACTCCTTGTCATGCCAAAATGGGAATGGAATGTTAGCACAAAACAGGTTCTGGATTTCAGGCTATAGCTGTGCTCTTGTCACGAGTTGCAGTTCCCAGATGAAAGGTATTCCTGAATGTGAAACTGAAACCAGGCTAAATGCTTTACTGTAGCCTCACTAGGAACCAAACAGAAACAAACTAAAACCAAAAAAGGCAGAGGGACCTACCTAAATGTGTCCAATAGAAACTCCTGATCGAGGTCCAATGAAACAGGAAGTGTCATGGTTTTCAGGCTTCTTCTCTGCTTTTCCACCTTACCACTTGAGGGTGGTAAAGCATTTTCCATTTCGAAAAAAAGTTTCGGAGCGGTTTGCAACTGTTTGTGTACAGTTGAAGTGTCACTTGAAGTGAAACAGCAATGAAATGTATGAAAAGGAGCCAGACTAAACAAACTAGACCTTAAACAATGTGATGATTTGCATTGGGGAATAATGTGTAAAAAAATATATATATATAGAATTTCGTTTTGTGATGATAATACTTAACATTTATCTAATTTGATAGATCTTGAGTTTTTCCAAAAGTTATCTGATCGGATTTCGGCAATCGGATAGGATTAAATGCATAGAAATAGAACGAATAGAACAGCCGTATCATTGACTTGAATGGGGACGCCCGTTCTATTCATTATATCTCTAGGCGTTTCTAACCCTATCCGATCAGATAACTTTTGAAAACCTGGGGCCCTGGTGTCCACTGTACAGTACCAGCTCTAAAAGGGTAGACCAGAGATCACATACATTGATCAGCTAAGGAGAGACATCCACATTCATTTTTACAAAGACAATATTTTGCCCAAATGTCATAGGATTATATAAAATGATCGTCGTTGTAGTATATGATGTATGTTCGATATTTTGTCAAATGTTCTCTTTAACAATTGCATCCATCTGAAAGGGGAGCAGAATTTAACGCAGGATCATTTTAAACAGGATGAAATGTTTAGAAAAACCCAGATGATGATTCCCTTTGTAGTGTTCAACCAGGGCCCATAGGGCTACATAGTAGTGCACTAAATAGGACAGAGGGAGCTATTTGGGACTCGGACACAGACAGAAGTTTAGTAATGGGACTGAATAACATTATCTCCAGCCAGTGTTGATCAGTAATGGGACTGAATAACATTATCTCCAGCCAGTGTTGATCAGTAATAGGAACAGTATGTCATTATCTCCAGCCAGTGTTGATCAGTAATAGGAACAGTATGTATTATCTCCAGCCAGTGTTGATCAGTAATAGGACAGTATGTCATTATTCCAGCAGTGTTGAATCAGTAATAGGACAGTAGTCATTATCTCCAGCTAGTGTTGATCAGTAATAGGAAGTAGGTCATTATTACCAGCAGTGTTGATCAGTAATGGGCTGATAACATTATCTCCAGCAGTGTTGATCAGTAATAGGACAGTATGCTATTATCCACCAGTGTTGATCGTAATGGAAGTAGCTCATTCATCTCCGCCAGTGTTGATCAGTATAGGGCTGAATACATTTATCTCAGCCAGTGTTGATCAGTATAGGACAGTATGTCATTTTCTCCAGCCAGTGTTGTCATGTAATAGGACAGTAATGTCATTTCATCTCCAGCCCAGTGTTGATCAGTAATGGACGCATAGGTCATTATCTCCAGCCAGTGTTTTGATCAGTATAGGACATAGTCATTATCTCCAGCAGTGTATTGATCAGTATAGGACAGTATGGATTATCTCAGCCAGTGTTTGATCAGTAATAGGAAAGTATGTCATTATCTCAGCCAGTGTATGATCAGTAATAGGACAGTATGTCATTATCTCCAGCCAGTGTTGATCAGTAATAGGACAGTATGGTCATTATCTCCAGCTAGTGTTGATCAGTAATAGGACAGTAGGTCATTATCTCCAGCCAGTGTTGATCAGTAATAGGACAGTATGTCATTATCTCCAGCCAGTGTTGTCAGTAATAGGACAGTATGTCATTATCTCCAGCCAGTGTTGATCAGTAATAGAGACAGTAGGTCATTATCTCCAGCAGTGTTGATCAGTAATAGGACGTATGTCATTATCTCAGCAGTGTTGATCAGTAATAGGACAGTATAGTCATTATCTCCAGCCAGTGTTGATCAGTAATAGACAGTAGTCATTATCTCCAGCCAGTGTTGATCAGTAATGGGACTGAATACATTATCTCCAGCCAGTGTTGATCAGTAATAGGACAGTATGTCATTATCTCCAGCCAGTGTTGATCAGTAATAGGACCATAGGTCATTATCTCAGCCAGTGTATTGATCAGTAATAGGACAATATGTCATTATCTCTCCAGCCAGTGTATTGATCAGTAATAGGACAGTATGGCATTATCTCCAGCCAGTGTATTGATCAGTAATAGGACAGTATGCATTATCTCCAGCCAGTGTATTGATCAGTATAGGACAGTATATCATTACTCTCCAGCCAGTGTTGATCAGTAATAGGACAGTATGTCATTATCTCCAGCCGAGTGTTGATCAGTAATAGGACAGTATGTCATTATCTCAGCCAGTGTTGATCAGTAATAAGACAGTAGGTCATTATCTCCAGCTAGTGTTGATCAGTAATAGGAAGTATGTCTTATCTCCAGCTAGTGTTGATGTCAGTAGTAGGACAGTAGGTCATTTTCTCAGCTAGTGTTGATCAGTAATAGGACAGTAGGTCATTATCTCCAGCCAGTGTGATCAGTAATGGACGTGGCATCATTATCTCCAGCCAGTGTTGATCAGTATGGACAGTAGGTCATTATCTCCAGCCAGTGTTGATCAGTAATAGGACAGTATGTCATTATCTCCAGCCCAGTGTTGATCAGTAATAGGGCTAGGCATTATCTCAGCCAGTGTTGATCGTAATAGGAATATGTCATATTCCAGCAGTGTTTGATCAGTAATAGGTACAGTATGTATTTTCCAGCCAGGTTGATCAGTATGGACGTAGGTCATTATCTCCAGCCGTGTTGATCAGTAATAGCAGTAGGTCATTATCTCCAGCCAGAGGGGTTGATCAGTAATAGGACAGTAGGTCATTATCTCCAGCCAGTGTTGATCAGTAATGGACAGTAGGTCATTATCTCCAGCCAGTGTTGATCACGTAATAGGACGTATGGCATTATCTCCAGCAGTGTTTGATCAGTATAAGACAGTAGGGTCATTATCTCCAGCCAGTGTTGATCAGTAATAGGACAGTATGTCATTATCATCCAGCCAGTGTATTGATCAGTAATAGGACAGTATGGCATTATCTCCAGCCAGTGGGATCAGTAATGGACAGTAGGTCATTATCTCCAGCCAGTGTTGATCAGTTAATATGACAGTAGGTCATTCTCTCCAGCCAGTGTTGATCAGTATAGGACAGTATGGCAATTATCTGCCAGCCAGTGTTGATCAGTAATAAGACAGTAGGTCATTATCTCCAGCCAGTGTTGATCAAGTAATAGGACAGTATGTATTATCTCCAGCAGTGGTATTGACAGTAATGGACAGTATGGCATTATCTCCAGCCAGTGGGGATCAGTAATAGGACCAGTAGGTATTATCTCCAGCCAGTGTTGATCAGTAATAGGACAGTAGGTCATTATCTCCAGCCAGTGTATTGATCAGTAATAGGACAGCATGTCATTATCTCCAGCCAGTGTGTTGATCAGTAATAGGACAGTACGTCATATACTCCAGGCAGATGTTGATAATATTATGACTGACTTATTCTTAAATAGAAGCTTCACTTGACATTGCTGTTATCTACATGCTACTTGATGTTTTAGAATATAAATGACTAATTAAAAGCTGCCGTCGGATAAACTTTTCACCATAGACGTGTAGCCTAGTTGCTGAAACCATGCAAGACATGCAAATAACATACTGGACATTTTTATTTTGGGGTGTCAGATTGAGACTAACAGGTTTCCGTCCATGACAGGTTTTTAATGTGTACATTATCTGCATAAAGAAAATATGTGCATTTTCCCACCATTGGTGTGTTTCCACCAAACAGACTCGTTGCAGACAAAAAATCAGTGTGTGATGATGCAGTGTGTACAAAATGTAATTTTTGGTTTAAGTTTTCATGTACTGAATAAAAATCTAGTGTTTTAACTGTACAGATCATTTAGTCACAAAAAAAACTGTTGTGTTAAGTAGAAAAAATGTGCCTACTCTGGTCTCACGTGCGATCTAGCCAACAGCTCACAGATACAGTGTGGGTAGGCTAGCCTGCATGAAGAGATTTTTATAAAATATTTTTATTTTGTCAAAACGGCAGTAAAGCATCGATCATCATGTCACCAGAATAAGACACCGTTCACTTTCACCACCCTGTGAAGTTCATCATAACTTAGTTCATCTGCAGCCTAATAAACTGCTTTCCTGAGTCGTAGTGGGAGGACCACACAACATATCATCTCCTGAATAGAGGTCGACCGATTATGATTTTTCAACACCGATACTGATTATTGGAGGACCAAAAAAAGCCTATACCGATTAAATCGTTTAAATTGTTTGAATGAATGCTGACGAGCCTGCTGCGGCCTACCACCGCTCAGTCAGACTGCTCTATCAAATCATAGACTTCATTTTGAAAACAAAACGTTTATTCTTTCAGTGAAATACTTAACCAGTCCGTATTTTATCGAACGGGTGGCAACCCTAAGTCTAAATATTGCTGTTACATTGCACAACCTTCAATGTTATGTCATAACTACATAAAATTCTGGCAAATTAGTTCGCAACGAGCCAGGCGGCCCAAACTGCTGCATATACCCCGACTCTGCTTGTACTGAATGCAAGAGAAGTGACACAATTTCCCTAGTTAATATTGCCTGCTAACATGCATTTCATTTAACTAAATATGTAGGTTTAAAAAAATATACATCTGTATATTGATTTTAAGAAAGGCATTGATGTTTATGGTTCGGTATATTGGTGCAACGAATGCGCTTTTGTTAAATCATCCCCGTTTGGCAAAGTTGAAGTAGGCTGTGATTCGATGATAAATTAACAGGCACCGCATTGATTATATGCAACGCAGGACACGCTAGTTAATAAACTAGTAATATCATCAACCATGTGTAGTTAACTAGTGAATACGTGAAAATTGATCGTTTTATTATAAGATAAGTTTAATGCTAGCTAGAAACTTACCTTGGCTCCTTGCTGCACTCGCGTAAAAGGTAGTCAGCCTGCCACGCAGGTTCTTCATGGATTGCAATGTAATCGGCGTCCAAAAAAGGCAGGAAAATGATCCCGTAAAACTAGACCAGACCAAATACATCTGAAACCAGACCAGGTTGGTTCTGAACTGACCAAATACATCTGAAACCAGACCAGGTTGGTTCTGAACTGACCAAATACATCTGAAACCAGACCAGGTTGGTTCTGAAACCAGAAACCAGTTGGATCTGGAACTGACCTGAAAATACATCAGAACCAGACCAAGTTGGATTCTGAAACAGACCAAGTTGGATCTGAAACCAGACCAAGGTTGGTTTCTGAAACCAGACCCAGGTTGGTTCTGACAACCGTTTCTGAAACAACCAGTTGGATCTGAAACAGACCGTTGGTCTGAAACCAGCCAAGTTGGATCTGAACCAGACCAGGTTGGATCTGAACCTGACCTGAACAAATACATCTGAACCAGACCAGGTTGGTTCTGGAAACCAGACCAGGTTGGTTCTGAAACCAACCAGGTTGGTTCTGAAACCAGACCCAGGTTGGATCTGAACCCAGACCAGGTTGGTTCTGAAACCAGACCAGGTTTGGATCTGAAACCAGACCAGGTTGGTTCTGAAACCAGACCAGGTTGGCATCTGAAACCAGACCAGGTTGGATCTGAAACCAGACCAGGTTTGGATCGAACTGACCTGAACAAATACATCTGAAACCAGACCACCGGTTGGTTCTGAAACCAGACCAGGTGGGTTCTGAAACAGACCGGTTGGTTCTGTAACCAGAACCAGGTTGGATCTGAAACCAGACCAGGTTGGGATGCTGAACTGGACGCTGAACAAATACATCGAAACCAGACCAGGTTGGTTCTGAAACCAGACCAGGTTGGATCTGAAACCAGACCAGGTTGGATCTGAAACCAGACCAGGTTGGTTCTGAAACCAGACCAGGTTGGTTCTGTACTGACCTGCGAACGCCCGTGCCCCGTCGGTAGGCTCAGCCCTGAGGTGACGCAGGTCACTCTTGTTGCCGACCAGCATAATAACGATGTTGGTGTCAGCATGGTCTCTCAGCTCCTTCAGCCAACGCTCCACGCTTTCATAGGTCAGGTGCTTGGCGATGTCATAGACCAGAAGAGCCCCCACGGCACCACGGTAATACCTGTGGACCAGAGGAGACAGCTCAAATCAAATCCGATTGGTCACATACATCTAGCAGTTAGGAGAAAACAAACCGTGACATGCTTTCTAGAAGAGCTGTTCATATTGATGGTCAGATACATGTGATAGAATCATAGAATGTGTAATACCTGACGACATAGATACGTTATTAAAACACTACGTTATTAAAATACTAMRTTATTAAAACACTACATTATTAAAAAACTACGTTATTAAAATACTACGTTATTAAAATACTACGTTATTAAAACACTACATTATTAAAAAACTACGTTATTAAAATACTACCTTATTAAAATACTACGTTATTAAAATACTACGCTATTAAAATACCACGTTATTAAAACTCTACATTAGACTAGGCATCTACCACTATCAGATTAGAGACATAAGGGAGACTAGACATCTACCACTTCACTATCAGGTTAGAGCCATAAAGTAGACTAGACATCTACCGCTATCAGATTAGAACCATAGGGTAGACTAGACATCTACCACTATCAGATTAGAGCCATAAGGGGACTAGACATCTACCACCCCACTACCACTATCAGATTAGAGCCATAAAGGAGACTAGACATCAGATTAGAGCCATAAAGGAGACTAGATTTATACCACCCCACTACCACTATCAGATTAGAGCAATAAGGGAGACAAGTCATCTACCACTTTCAGATTAGAGCCATAAGGGAGACTAGACATCTACCATTCCAATATCCGATTAGAGCCATAAAGTACACTAGACATCTACCACCATCAGATTAGAGCCATAAAGGAGACTAGACATCTATCACCCCACTACCACTACCAGATTAGAGCCATAAGGGAGACTAGACATCTACCACCCTACTACTACTATCAGATTAGAGCCATAAAGGAGACTAGACAATCTACCACCCACTACCACTATCAGATTAGAGACATAAGGAGACTAGACATCTAACCACTGCCACAATATCCGATAGAGCCTAAAGTAGACCTAGACATCTAAAGCCACTATCAGATTAGAGCCATAAAGTAGACTAGACATCTAACCACTATCAGATTTAGAGCCAATAAAAGTAGACTCAATCGTAACCCGCACGCCACTACTAACGAGACGATCAGAAGAGCATAGGAGAACTAAGAAGAAAAAAAAAAAGAATAAACCCCCATCCTACCACCCCCCCCCCTCGCCACTACTACATCCAGATTAAGCCATAAAGATAGATAGAGCCATAAGGAGACTAGACATCTACCAACCCCACGGACAATATTGACACTGAAAGGAGGCTAGACATCAGATTACAGTAAGGTGACTTTGATTAAATGTCATAAAGGAAGACTAGACATCTACCACTATCAAGATAAAGCCAATAGAAAGCGAAGAACACTAGGACATCTACCACCCCCACCCATTTCCATAAAGGAGCTAGGCATCGACACCACCACTATCAGATAAGGAGCCATACATGAGGAGACACTAGACTCTACCACCCCACCCACCCTAACAGTCAGATTAGACCATAATGCGAAGATCTAGTACATTTACCAACCCCATCTATCTCTATATCAGATTAGAGCCATAGGGAGGTTTAGATCATCTACCACCCCACTACCTACTATCAGATAGAGACATATAGGGAGGAATATACATCTACCACTTCCAAGTTAGGAGCAGACAAACATCTCCACCCCACACCACTATCAGAATAGAAAGACATAAGGGATGACAGACATCTACCACCACACTACCACTATCAGATTAGAGCCATAAAGGATGCTAAGACATCGAAGACCTTAGATAGAAGCCATAAGGGAGGCTAGCTACCACCAGCCACTGAGGGAGACTAGACATCTACCCGACCCAACTACCTAAAGTGAAATCGATTAGACCCATAAAGGGAGACTAGTACCACTAGTCAGATTAGAGCCATAAGGGAGACACTCCACACTACACTCAGATTAACCCATAAAGGGAGACTAAGACCATCTACCACCCACTACCGAGATTAGAGCCATAAAAGGGAGAACTAGACATCTACCAACCACTATTGATTAGAGCCAACAAGGGACACAGACATCTACCACCCCTATCAGAATAGAGACATAAGGGAACTAGACATCTACCACCACTCCACTATCAGATTAGAGCTTACTGATACACGTCACAGATTAGAGCATAAGGAGACTAAACATCTACCACTGACCACTACCACATGCAATTAGAGCCATAACAGAGGGACTAGACACTACGACCCACTACCACTACAATTAGAGCCAAAGGAAGACTAGACATCTCCACCCCACTACCACTATCAGAATAGGAAGGAGACCTAGACATCTACCCACTACTACCCACTATCAGATAAGCCATATAGCGAGACTAGACATTATCCACCCACTACCATATCAGATAAAGCATATAAGGAGACTAGACATCTCCCACCCACAACCACTAAAGATTTAGAAGCCAAAAGGAGACTAGACATCTCCCACCCACTACATAGGAGACTAGACATCACACCCCACTACCACTATCAGATTAGAGCCATAAGGAGAACTAGACATCTACCACCGCCACTACACCAAATTGAGCCATAAGGAGACTAGAACATCCACACCCCACTACCACATCATGAATTAGAGCCCATAAGGGAGACTAGACACTACCACCCACTACCACTAGTGAGAGGGAGACAGACATCTACCACCCACTTACCACATCAGATTAGAGACATAGGGAGACTAGACAAATCTATCACTATCAAGATTAGAGTCATATAGGGGTATCAGATTAAAGCCATAAGGGAGACTAGACATTCTACCCCCTACTACCACTATCATAATAAGCCATAAGGAGACTAGACATCTCCACCTCCACAACCACATATCAGATTAGAGCCAAAGGGAACTAGACATCCACCACTACCAGATTAGAGCCATAAAGAGACTAGACATACCTACATATCAGATTAGAGCCATAAAGGGAGACTAGACATCTACACCCACTACATCAGAGCCATAAAGGAACTAACATCTACCACCAACCACTATACAGATGAGCCATAAAGGAACAGAACAATCTACCACATCCATAGATTAGAGCATAAGGGAGCTACCGCCATCTACCACCCAGGACATCAAGAAAAAAGGAGGCACTACGACTGTCTATCATTCCCAGCACCTCCAAGCCATAAGGAGACGGAGACATACCACCCCACTACAGATTAGAGCCATAAGGGAGACTAGACATCTACCCTACCACACTTTCAGATAGAGCCATAAGGGAGACTAGACATCTACCACATATATCAGATTAGAGCCATAAGGGAGACTAGACATGTACCACCAACTACCACTATCAAGATTAGAGCCATAAGGGAGATAGACATCTACCACACAACTTAGCGCAACTATCAGAATTAGGCCACATAAAGGAGACTAGACATCTACCACCCAATATCAGATTAGAGCCATAAAGGAGACTAGACATCTACCACCGCCACTACCACTATCAGATAGAGACATAAGGAGACTAGACATCTACCACCCCACTACCAATCAGATTAGAGCCATAAAGAGACTAGACATCTACCACCCCCACTACATATCAGATTAGAGACATAAAGGGAACTAGACATCTACACCGACGCCACTACCACTATCCAGATTAGAGACATAAGGAGACTAGAGACATCTACGCACCGACTACCACTATCAGATTAGAGACCAGTAAGGGAACTAGACATCTGAACCACCACTCACTACCACATCAGATAAGAGACATAAGGGAAGACTAGACATCTACCACCACTACCACTATCAAGATTAGAGCCAAAAGGGAGACTAGACATCTACCAGCCCACTACCACATTCAGATAGAGCATAAGGGAGACAAGACATCTACCACCCACAACCACTATAGATTAGAGCCAAGGGAGATAGAACATCTACCACCCCACTACCACTATCAGATTAGAGCCATAAGGGAGAACTAGACATCTACCACCCACTACCACTATCAGATTAGAGACATAAGGGAGACTAGACATCTACCAACTACCTACTACAGATTAGAGCATAGGGGAAGACAGACATTACACACTTATT
>NC_036868.1:8293897-8301660 GCF_002910315.2 Salvelinus sp. IW2-2015 | reverse complement strand
TACTTGATACGTAGTTAGTATTATGTATGTAATCTGTAGCAAACTCATCTGTTATGTCATCTAATAGTATAGTTATTATGTATGTAGCAAACTCATCCGTTATGTCATTAAATACTATAGTTATTATTTATATGTAGCAAGCATGTCTGTTATTGTCCCATTAATAGTTATAGTTATTATGTTAATTCTGTAGCAACTCACTGTTTATTCATTAAGACTATAAGTTATTATCTGTATATGTAGCAATAACTATCTGTTTTCATTAATACATATTATTTATGATCTGGTAGCAAAACTCATCTTTATGCATTAATAGTAGTATAGGTATTTAGTATTCCTGTAGCAAAAACCATTGATGTCATAATACTATAGTTATTTAGTATAGAGCAGCATGTCTGTTTTTATGTCATATAGTATAGTTATTTATGTATCTGTAAGCAGAACTCATCGTTATGTCATTAATACTATAGTTTTATTTATGTTAATCTGTAGCAAACTCATCTTGGTATCATAATTAGTAGTTATTTTTATTGATCGGTAGCAAACTCATCTGTGTATTCATTAATAGTTTAGTTATTTATGTATATCTAGCAAAACTCATCTCGTTATTGTCATTAATACTTATAGTTATTTAATGTATCTGTAGCAAACGCAGCTGTTTATTCATTAAACTATAGTTATTTATGTATAGTAGGATAGAGCAATCAGAGCCATTGTCTGTTATGTTATTAGTATAGTTATTAGGTATCTGTTTAGCAAACTCATCTGTTATGTCATTTAATACTGATTATTATGATCTGTAGCGAAACTCATCTGTTATTGTCATTGAATAGTATAGTATTTATTATATGATAGCAAGCAGTGTCTGTTATTCATAATATAGTAGTTATTATGTATCTGTAGCAAACTCATCTGTTGTCATTAATTACCTATAGCTTATTGATTGTATCTGTAGCAAACTCACTGTTATGTCATTAATAGTATTAGTTATTTATGTATCTGTGAAGCCCCAAACTCATCTTTATGTCATTAATAGTTTTAGTATTTATGTATCTGTAGCGAAACTCATCGTTATGTCGATTAATAGTAAGTTATTTATGTATCGTTAGCAAACTTCATCTGTATGTCATTAATACTATAGTTATTTATGTATCTGTAGCAAAACTCATCTTTATGTCATTAATACTATAAAGCTATTTAATGTATCTGTAGCAAACTGCAACTGTTATTTCAATTAATAGTTTAGTTATTTATGTATCGTGTAGCAACCTCATCTGGTTATGTCGATTAATACTTATAGTTGTATTTATGTATCTGTATAGCAAACTCATCTGTTATGTCATTAGGTTTATGATTTATGATCTGTAGCAAACTCATCTGTATGTCATTAATGACATAGTTATTTATGTTATTCTTTAAGCAAACTCATCTGTTATGTCATTAATAGTATAGTATTTATGTATCTGTAGCAAACTCATCTGTTATGTCATTAGATTGAGTATAGTTATTAGTATCTGTAGCCAAACTTTCCATCTGTTATTCATTTACATTGACATTACATTTAAGTCAATTGGAGCAGACGCTCTATCATTAATAGTTTAGTTATTTATGGTAGTCGTGTAGCAAACTCATCGTTGTTATGTCATAATTACTATACGTTATTTAGTGTATCTGTAGCAAACTCATTCTTGTTATGTCATTGAATACTATAGTTATTTATGTATCTGTAGGCAAACTCATCTGTTATTTCGATAATAGTATAGTTATTATGTATCCTGTACAAAAACGCATCTTGTTATTCAATTAATAGTATAGTTATTTAGTATCTGTATGCCAAACTATCTGTTATTCATTAATAGATATAGTATTTATGTATCTGTAGCAAAACTCATCTGTTATGGCATAATGAGTATAGTTATTTATGTATCTGTTAGCAAACTCATCTGTATGTCATTTAATAGGTTTAAGATTATTGATGTACTGTAGCAAACTCATCTGTGTCATTAATAGTTAGTTATTATGTATCTGTAGCAAACTCATCTTATGTCATTAATACTATAGTTATTTATGTATCTGTAGGCGAACTCATCTGGTATGTCAATTAATACTATAGTTATTGTATGTATATGTAGGCAAACTCACTCTGTATGTCCCATTAATAGTTTAGGGTATTTATGTATCTGTAGCAAACTCATCTGTTAATGTCATAATACTATAGTTATTTATGTATCTGTGCAAAACTCATTCTGTTATGTCATTAATACTATAGCTATTATGTATCTGTTAGCAAACTCATTGTTATGTCATTGAATACTAATAGTTATTTATGTTCTGTAGCAAGACTCATCTGTATTCATTAAGTAGTTTGAGTTGATTTTTATCTGTAGCAAACTCATGCGGGTTAGGCGATTAATACTATAGTTATTTAGTATATGTAGCAAGCATGTCTGTTATGTCATTAATAGTATAGTTATTTATGTATCTGGGTAGCAAACTCATCTTTATGTCCATTAATACTATAGTATTTATGTATCTTAGCAAACTCATCTTTATGTCATAATAGTTTAGTTATTTATGTATCTGTAGCAAAAACTGCATTCTGTATGTCATTAATAGTTTAGTTATATGTATGCGGTTCGCGAAACTCATCTGTTATATTATTAATACTATAGTTATTTATGTATATGTAGCAAAACTCATCTGTATGTCATTTAATACTATAGTTATTATTATCTGTAGCAAACGTCATCTTATGCATTAATAGTATAGTTATTTATGTTTATCTGTAGCCAAACTCATCTGTTAGTGCATTAATAGTTTTGTTATTATGTATCTGTAGCGAAACTCATCTGGTATGTCATTAATAGTTATAATTATTTATGTATTCTTAGCAAACTCCATCTGTGTATGTCATTAATACTATAGTTATTTAGGTATCTGTAGCAAACTCATCTGTTTAAATGTCATTAATTACTATAGCTATTTATCGTAAGCTGTAGCAAACTCATCTGTTAGTCATTAATAGTTTAGCTTATTTATGTATCTGTAGGCAACTCATTGTTATGTCATTAATACTATAGTTATTATGTATCTCTAAGCAAAGCTCATCTGTTATGTCATTAATATTTTAGTATTATGTGATCTTTAGCAAACTCATCTTGTATGTCGATTAATACGTATAGTTATTTAGTAGCTGTAGCAAACTTTTTTTTTTTTCCCATTCTGTTATGTCATTGAATAGCTTATAGTTATTTATGGTATCTTGTAGCAAACTCATCCTGATGTCAATTAATAGTATAGTTATTTATGTATCTGTAGCAAAACTCATCTGTTATGTCATTAATAGTTTTAGTTATTTATGTATCTGTAGCAAACTCATCTGTTATAGTCATTAATACTATAGTTATTATGTATCTGCTAGCAAACGCATCTGTTTATCATTAATAACATATAGTTATTCTACGTATGCTGTAGCATAACTCATCTGTTATGTCCATTAATTGGAGTATAGTTATTTATGTATCTGTAAAGCAAACTCAATCTGTTATGTCATTGAATAGTATATTAGTATTTAGTATCTTGTAGCAAAACTCATCGTTTATAGTCATTTAATAGTTAGTTATTTTTATGTAAATCTTGTAGCAAACTCATCTGGTTATTGTCATTAATAGTTTAGTTATTATGTAATCGCTGAGCAAACTCATCTGTTATGTCGATTACATACTATAGCTATTATGTATCTGTAGGCAAACTCGATCTGTTATGTTCAATTAATTACTATATGTATTTATGTATCTGTAGCGAACTCATCTGTTATTCATTTAATACTATAGATATTTATGTATATGTAGCAATCAGTCTGTATGTCATTAATAGTATGATTATTTATTGTATTCTGTAGCAAACTCATCTGTATGTCATTAATACTATAGTTATTTATGTATCTGTTGCAAACTCATCTTTATGTCATTAATAGATATAGTTATTTATAGTATCTGTAGCAAACTCATCTGTCTATTTCAGTTAAATACTTATAGTTATTTATGTATCTGTAGCAAACTCACTGTTATGTCCATTTAATAGTTTAGTTATTATGTATCTGTTAGCAAACCATCTGTGTAGTCATAATTACTTATAGCTATTTAGTATCTCTCTAGCAAACTCATCTGTTATGCTAAGACTTATTTTATTATATGTAGCACATCTGTTATGCTTAATTTAGTAGTAATTATGTTTTTAGCAAATCATCTATGTCAAACTCATATAGTATATGTCAATGTCTTTAGCATTAATAGTATAGTATTTATATGTTATCTGTAGCAAAACTCATCTGTTATGTCATATAGAAATTATAGTTATTTATTTGTACGTAGGCAAACCATCTGTTATGTCATTACATAGTATTATATATTTAATGTATCTGTAGCAAACTCATCTGGGTTATGTCATTAAAAGTTTAGTGTAGTTATTTATGTATCTGTAGCAAACTCATCTGTTATGTCATTAATAGTTTAGTTATTTATGTATCTGTAGCAAACTCATCTGTTATTTCATTAATACTATAGTTATTTATGTATCTGTAGCAAACTCATCTGTTATTTCATTAATACTATAGTTATTTATGTATGTGTGGCCTGCTTGACTTGCTCGTAGCCACAGTGTAGCACCACCAGCCAAACAGGTTGAGAACTCTGTTACAATAACTCAATATGAAGTTGGCTTGACTTAAGTGCATATTGATTGAACAAGGATTGTAAATGGTTAACTCTTTTAAATGTGGCTTTAGATCAGATAACTCACACTTTAATGCTGTTTCAACGTATTATTTCCAGTTATCTAGTTACATGGCCTTGTTCAAGCTCAGAGTACATTACATGTCAGCTTATCCTTGCTTAGACAATTTTGTTATGTAAACTTTAAATGTAGTTATTATAACAGTGTTACTAATTATGATATATTTATTAAAACTTGACATTACAAAATTGGAAAAAGATTCATCTCAGAATAGTAAGTTATAATGGCAAATGGTTAACTTTTATATAAATTGAAGTGACTGGCTTTAAGGTTGTTTCTACTTCTTATTTCCTGTCATCTAGTTGCTTGGCCTTTTTCAAGATCAGAGCACTTAACATGTCACGTTATCCTTGCTTAGACCATTTTGTTATGTAAACTTTCAATGTAGTTATGATAACTGTATTACTAGTTACAATAACTTAATTGAAAGTTGACTTAACAAAATGTGAAATTAATTCAACTAAAAATGGTTGCTTATACTGATATATGATGATGTGGACTTAAATTATTTTTATTTGTCAGCATAAATGTTGCTCTAACTATGATAACTCAACATTTATTGTTGACGTTATAAATGTTTAAGTTGATTCAAATGAGAACAGTAAGTTACACTGAAAAATGAAGCAGTGGACTTAACTGTCTTTTATTTGACAACAATAATGTAGATTTAGTTATTAGAACTCCACATTTACTATTAACATAACAAAGGTTTACGTTGATTCAAATAATAATATTAAATGAACAATGAACAAACATCAAATTAACCATCTATTGTTAGTCAAAATAATGTAATAAAAGCTAGGATATGGTGAAATGTGAAGTACTCTGAGCTTGAAAAAGGCCAAGCAACTAGATGACTGGAAATAATAAGTTGAAACAACAAATCATGTTTTACAGTGAGCAGTATCACAAACAAAGCCTGTGTGTCAAAGCAGTTATATACACAGTGTCAGGGTAGTATAGTATAGCCTGGTGGGAAATGTCTTACGCAGGGCCCTAGTGTTGAGGCACCAGAGGGACATCTGAAAGCAGAGGATAATGTTCTGTCATAGTGCCTACATGAGATTGCCAGAAACATGACTTGGAGCTTGACAAAACATAATGACAGTTCATGACACCTAACAGCATATCACATTTCCGGTGTCCCCCATAACCTCCATAACCAAACTGACGTCCATTGTGCGTCATTCTAGCCCACTGGCTAACAGACAACGGTCACTTACCAAATGAACTCCCAGGTGTTACCAGGTGGATCGTTATTGACGATTACATTCAGTGAAGCGAGCAAAAAAAGTTTAGTGCAACGATACCAAAGATTAAGTTTATCCAGCGTATATGTAATGGGTTGCGATGGATGTTTCTTCATATTGTAAGCTGCATTTGCTGCTGAAATTACAACAGCATGATTAAAAGAGTAATTGGACATAACAGAGTAATTGTAACTTAAAACGCCAAAGCCTCATCGGTATGAGCAACATTCATTGAACAAAGCAAGGGTCGGCTTGTACAAACCTCTGTTCTCCACTGAGCGGCCTGATGCTCTAGGGCTGTGCACGGATGTTTTGGGTGTGTGAGGCTGATGTTGCAGGGTGTGAGGCTGATATTAGAGGCCATGTAAGGTAGGGTTGGGCGATATCCAGATATTCATACCTTCATACCGTTCCTGTACCATAACGGGGTATACAGTATTACCGGCATACCACACAAGGGGCGCTAATACTTTGTTAATGCAAACAATTATAGCAAAGTACTAGCGAATTCCAATAGTGGATGCTAGCTAAATGCTAACAAGCACAAGCTAACATAAACTAATTGTAAAGACAGACAACTCAGCTCATTAAGTTATACAACTATCATAAAAAAACTATCATAAAAAATCCAGAAAATCACATTGTAGGATTTTTTATGAATTTATTTGCAAATTATGGTTTTTTGCCCCACTGTATATGTGTACTGCCCAAGCCTAGTGTAAGGCTGATGTTGGAAGGTGTGTAAGGCTGGTGTTGGAGGCTGTGTAAGGCTCATTTTGGAGGCTGTGTGAGGTTGATGTTGGTGGGTGTCAGACTGACGTTGGAGGGTGTGTCAGGCTGACGTTGAAGGGTGTCAGGCTGACGTTGGAGGGTGTGTCAGGCTGACGTTGAAGGGTGTCAGGCTGACTGACGTTGGAGGGTGTTCAGGCTGACGTTGAAGGTGTCAGGCTATGTTGGAGGGTGTCAGCTGATGTTGAGGTGTGTCAGGCTGACGTTGGAGTGTGTCAGGCTGACTGGAGGTGTGTCAGGATGGTGTGGGAGGTGTTGCAGGTGACGTGAAGGTGTCAGGCTGATGTTGGAGGTGTCAGGTGATGTGGAGGTGTGTCAGGCTGACGTTGGAGGGGTGTCAGGCTGACGTTGAGTGTCAGGCTGATGTGAGGTGTTCAGGCTGATGTTGGGGGTGTCAGGCTGACGTTGGAGGGTGTTCAGGCTGATGTGAGGGTGTCAGCTGATGTGGAGGGTGTTCAGGCTGATGTTGGAGGTGTGTCAGCTGAGTTTGAGAGGTGTTCGGCTGACGGTTGAAGGTGTCAGGCTGATGTTGGAGGGTGTCAGGCTGATGTTGGAGGGTGTGTGTCAGGCTGATGTTGGAGGTGTGTCAGCTGATGTTGGGGTGAGAGTAGTCAGCTGACGTTGAAGGGTGTCAGGCTGATGTTGGAGGTGTGAGGCTGATGTTGGAGTGTGTCAGCTGACGTGTGGAGGTATTGTGTCAGGCTGACGTTGAGGCAGGCGATGTTGAGGGTGTTCAGGCTGATTTGTGTCAGGCTGATGTTGAGAGTGTGAGGCTGATGTTGAGGTGTTTCAGGCTGACTTGAGGTGTCAGCTGATGTTGGGAGTGTCAGGCTGATGTTGGTATGTTGGTCAGGCTACTTGAAGGTGTCAGGCTGATGTTGGAGGTGTGTCAGGCTGACGTTGAGGGTGTCAGGCTGACGTTGAAGGTGT
>NC_036868.1:8264376-8290683 GCF_002910315.2 Salvelinus sp. IW2-2015 | reverse complement strand
CGGGAGGTGTGTCAGGTTGAACTGAGGTGGAGGTGTGGTCAGGCCTGAACGTGGAGGAGTGTCAGGCTGATGTTGGAGGTGTGTAGGCTTGTTGAAGGTGTCAGCTGACGTTGGAGGGTGTGTCAGCTGACGTTGAGGGTGTGTCAGGCTGGGTGGAGGGTGTCAGGCTGACGTTGGAGGGTGTCAGGCTGACGTTGAAGGGTGTCAGGCTGACGTTGGAGGGTGTGTCAGCTGACGTTGGAGGGTGGTGTCAGGCTGACGTTGGAGGGTGTGTCAGGCTGATGTTGGAGGTGTGTCAGGCTGATGTTGTGAGGTGTGTGTCAGGCTGATGTTGAGAGGGTGTGTCAGGCTGAGTGTGCGTAGGGGTGGTTCTGATGGTCTAATTGTGTCAGGCTGATGTTGGGAGGTAGCGTGTGTTCAGGCTGACGTTGGAGGGGTGTGTCAGGCTGACGTTGGAGGTGTGTCAGGCTGATGTTGAGGGGTGTCAGGCTGATGTTGGAGGGTGTGTCAGGCTGACGTTGGAGGGTGTGTCAGGCTGACGTTGGAGGGTGTGTCAGGCTGACGTTGAAGGGTGTCAGACTGACGGTTGAGGGTGTGTCAGGCTGACGTTGAAGGGTGTCAGGCTGATGTTGGAGGGTGTCAGGCTGATGTTGGAGGGTGTGTCAGCTGACGTTGGAGGGTGTCAGGCTGACGTTGGAGGTGTGCAGGGATGGTGTTGGAGGGTGTCAGGCTGACGTTGAAGGTGTCAGGCTGATGTTGGAGGTGTGTCAGGCTGATGTTGAAGGGTGTCAGGCTGATGTTGAGGGTGTGTCAGCTGATGTTGGAGGTGTCAGGCTGATGTTGGAGGTGTTGTGCAGGCTGATGTTGTAGGTCAGTGATGTTGGAGGGTGTTCAGGCGAGTGAGGTGTGCAGCTGATGTGGAGGTGTGTCAGCTGACGTTGGAGGGTGTTCAGGCTGAGTTGAAGGTGTCAGGCTGATGTTGGAGGGTGTGTCAGGCTGATGTTGGAGGGTGTGTCAGGTGATGTTGAAGGTGTCAGGCTGATGTTGAGGAGTTGTGTTGTCAGGCTGATGTTGAAGGGTGTCAGGCGATGTTGGAGGGTGTGTCAGGCTGATGTTGGAGGTGTGTCAGGCTTGATGTGTGGAGGGGTGTTCAGGCTTGACGTTGAAGGGTGTCAGGCTGATGTTGGAGGGTGTGTCAGGCTGATGTTGGAGGGTGTGTGCAGGCTGATGTGTGAGGGTGTGTCAGGCTGACGTTGAGGTGTGTCAGGCTGACGTATGGAGGGTGTGTCAGGTGACGTTGAGGTTCAGGTGTGTGGAGGTGTGTCAGGCTGACGTGAAGGGTGTCAGGCTGATGTTGGAGGGTGTGTCAGGCTGATGTGGAGGTGTGTCAGGCTGATGTGGAGGTGTGTCAGCTGACGTTGGAGGTGTGTCAGGCTGACGTTAGGGTCAGGTGTGTTGGAGGTGTGAGGCTGATGTTGGAGGGTGTCAGGCTGACGTGGAGGGTTGTCAGGCTGACGTTGAAGGTGTCAGGCTGATGTTGAGGGTGTCAGGCTGATGTTGGAGGGTGTGTCAGGCTGACGTTGGAGGTGTCAGGCTGAGTTGGAGGGTGTGTCAGATGGTGTTGGAGGTGTGTCAGGCTGACGTTGAAGGGTGTCAGGCTGATGTTGGAGGGTGTCAGGCTGATGTTGGATGGTGTGTCAGGCTGACGTGGAGGTGTGTCAGGCTGACGTTGAAGGGTGTCAGGCTGATGTGGAGGGTCAGGCTGATGTTGGAGGTGTGTCAGGCTGACGTTGGAGGGTGTGTCAGCTGATGTTGAAGGGTGTCAGGCTGATGTTGGAGGGTGTCAGGCTGATGTTGGAGGTGTGTCAGGCTGACGTTGGAGGGTGTGTCAGGCTGACGTTGAAGGTGTCAGGCTGATGTTGGAGGTGTTCAGGCTGAGGTTGGAGGGTGTGTCAGGCTGACGTTGTAGGGTGTGTCAGGCTGACGTTGGAGGGATGTGTTCAGGCTGACGTTGAAGGTGTCAGGCTGATGTTGGAGGGTGTGAGGGCTGATGTTGAGGGTGTGTCAGGCTGAGCGTGGGAGAGGTGTCAGGCTGACGTTGAAGGTGTCAGGCTGATGTTGGAGGGTGTGTCAGGCTGATGTTGGAGGCGGTTGCAGGCTTCGATGTTGGAGGGTGTGAGGCTGATTGTTGAGGTGTGTCAGGCTGACGTTGAAGGTGTCAGGCTGATGTTGGAGGGTCAGCTGAATGTTGGAGGGTGTGTCAGGCTGACGTTGGAAGGGTGTCAGAGGCTGATGTTGGAGGTGACTGTGTCAGGCTGACGTTGAAGGTGGTCGGTCTGACGTTGAAGGGTGTCAGGCTGACGTTGGAGGTGTGTCAGGCTGACGTTGAAGGGTGTCAGGCGTGATGTTGGAGGGTGTCAGGCTGATGTTGGAGGGTGTGTCACAGGCTGACGTTGGAGGGTGTGTCAGGCTGACGTTGAAGGGTGTCAGGCTGATGTTGGAGGGTGTCAGGCTGATGTTGGAGGGTGTGTCAGGCTGACGTTGGAGGCTGCGTGAGGCTGGTGTTGGAGGGTGTATGAGGAAACAGCAGCAGTGCTCAGATCTGATCCCCCAGCAACCTTCCACATCCTAAGCCCCTTAGCAGACGCACAGCAGCTGTTCCAGAGACAGATGAGTGGTGAGGCAGAGAAACCCCTCCGACCGCTGATGTCCTCCATCATCCATCATCAATGACAGGTTTCCATCATTATTCATATTTAAAAAAGCTTCCCATCAATACGGAAGACTGGCATGCTCCCAGGTGAGCTGCTTTCTGTGTATGTCTTTGTGTGTGGATGGGCACTATGAATCTACTCTCCATCACATCATATCCTGAGGCACCATCTGACCGAAAAAATCTACTGAGTATGAACATTATATTGAGTTGCTTGGAGTTTGAGCACCGCTAAAAGTCATGATGTCAACAAAATATATCTAGGAATGAATTTTGATGTTGATGTGCAACCCCCTTTTTAGTTCATACTGTATCTGATGTATGGCATGATCCAAATAAATGAATATCTTAACCTGAAATATTTATAAAATATTGCAAATTAGATAAACTAATTAAACTAGATAAACTAATAATACAGCATAACTACAATATGTTTTTTCATCTGGTTAAGGTCCAAAAGTTTGACTAAGGCACCCAACTATACAGTTTATTTTTAAGAAATATAGGTTTCTCCCAGATTATATAAGTGTTAGTTTTGAAGGTCTCTGATGTCTTTCCTTGATGCGGATGTGACTGGAATGAGACTGTTTGAACTCTGAAGAGAACTTTGAAAGGAGTGCGTTCCTCAGATGTAATCTCCTTCGCCTGGATGAAAGGCCCAGTAATAACGGACCATCTCCTGCTCATGAGGGCTTTTGGAGCAGGTCTGTAGCTTAGAGGGAGATTACAATGGATTTAGCACTGATCTCACACTCTCCTATGCAAAAAATATATATAAATCCCACTCCAATGAGCCAGGGGTGGCTGCAGGTATGGGAGGCAGCAGCTGGGAATATGTGTGATGACAAGATTTAAATCTTAGCTCAAGGGAGGCTTTTCTTCTGATCAATCATTGGGAGTTCACTGCTATCCCTGCTAGCAAGCTAGCTAGCCTCTCAAGCTAGCTAGCCTTTCTATTTACAATCAACACAATAGAATATACTAGCGGAGGCTGGGGGACCAGTTTCTTTGAGTTCAGAACTTCAAAAAGAGATTTCTGAAATCTGGGTCATGTCTTAATCATGGTGGGGTGAGGGAAAAGGTTACAGTTGGGAATCATTACCATCCCTTTACATATGTAGCTTGTTTCTGTTGATGAAAGTCCCTGTGCTCCTCCCCTAAATGCAATGTAGGTCATTACTGCATAGATTTGTATGAATCACACAGAAGGAAGGGGGCTTTGCCAATGAATAATTAATTTAGATGGATTATTGGGTGAAAAAAATGATGTTTGTGTATAAAAATCTGAGGAATGAAAAACACCTCACTGTAATTGCAGCGAGAAGCAAAGGGCAAGTATCAAGGGACTTTGGCAAATTTTGAGCGATTAGTCATGTTTATTACTACAGACAACAGTGAAGCAAGGATTTCAGCATTTCCTTTTGGTGTGTTGTGGCAAACATTTATCATGAGAGTGCATTTGCTTATTGTGGACATGCTTTGTTGATTTCAACATACACGCTTAGAAAAAAGGGTTCCAAAAGGGTTATTCGGCTGTTCCTGCAGGTAGAACCCTTTTTGGCTCCAGGTAGAACCCTTCTGGGTTCCATGTAGAACCCTTTGTAGAAAAGGTTCTACATGGAACCAAAAGGGTTCTACCTGCAACTAAAAAAGTTAATTGCTGTATTATCTCATACCGGACTCCAGAGCCAAGTGCTGTATCCATGTCATGAGATCCATATGTTCGTGGGGATTATCTTTTGGGCCATTACTTTTGAGGGAAATAGTGTAATGGAATATTCAAATGACTGGTAATGGGTTTATTCTCTTTCTTTTACTTTTCTAGGCATGGTACACTTTCAAGCAAACTTCATCTAATCCAATACAAGCTTCAGGAGAAGAATAACTCATTGTCAATTTGGATTTTCAGTAAATTCAACCTTCACTTCAAATATATGGAGAAGTTTCAAACACACCAGGTCCCTCAAAGGTGAACAGTACTTTTACGTTGTAACGTTGTCTTGTTCAACAAGCCTTCGACAGCTTTTCACCTCTGATGATGGCTGAATGACCTTGAAATTAGTCATTAGTATGACAATTATTGCTATATGGATTGTACACTACCGTTCAAAAGTTTGGGGTCACTTAGAAATGTCCTTGTTTTTGAAAGAAAAGCAAATTTTTTGTCCATTAAAATATCATCGAATTGATCAGAAATACGGTGTAGACATTGTTAACATTGTAAATGACTATTGTAGCTGGAAACGGCAGATTTTTAATGGAATATCTACATGGGTGTACAGAGGCCCATTATCAGCAACCATCACTCCTGTGCTCCAATGGCACGTTGTGTTAGCTAATCCAAGTTTATAATTTTAAAAGGCTAATTGATCATTAGTAAACCCTTTTTCAATTATGTTAGCACATTTGGAGAATGATTAGAATCTAATCATTGTTTTGTTCAAATATGAGTATTGATTGTTTGTGATATTGTCATTGTAGTGTATGGCATTTCTCCAACATTTGAAAATGGCATACAGTACAAACACTCTGAACAGCTTAAGCATGAAGAATCTATTAACGCAAGTCTTGTATCCTACTTCATATAGAAAGATGAATCAGTTTCAAAAGCACATGCTACTTAAATCAAATCAAATTGTATTTGTCACATGTGCCGAATACAACCTTACAGTGAAATGCTTACTTACAAGCCCTTAACCAACAATGCAGTTTTAAGAAAAATAAGTGTTAAATATAAAATAGATAAGTAAAAAATAACAAATAATGATTAAAGAGTAGCAGTAAAATAACAATAGCGAGGCTYTACTGTATATAGGGGGTACCTTTACAGAGTCAATGTGCGGGGGCAACAGTTAGTCGAGGTAATTGAGGTAATATGTATATGTAGGTAGAGTTAAAGTGACTATGCATAGATAATGAACAGAGAGTAGCAGCAGCGTAAAAGGGGGGTGGGGCAATGCAAATAGTCTGGGTAGCCATTTGATTAGCTGTTCAGGAGTCAAGTTTATGGCTTGGCTGTAGAAGTGGTCATCACAGTACACAATCATCACTGCCTTTTGGACCAGGCAGTGATGCAACCAGTCAGGATGCTCTCAATGGTACAGTTGTATAACTTTTTGAGGATCTGAGGACCCATGCCATATCTTTCTAGTCTCCTGAGGGGTATAGTGTAGACACCAAGGAACTTGAAGCTCTCAACCTGCTCCACGTCAGCCCCGTCAATGAGAATGGGGGGCGGGCTTGGTCCTCCTTTTCCTGTAGTACACAATCATCTCCTTTGTCTTGATCACGTTGAGGGAGAGGTTGTTGTCCTGGCACCACACGGCCAGGTCTCTGACCTCCTCCCTATAGGCTGTCTCACGTTGTCGGTGATCAGGCCTATCACTGTTGTGTCATCAGCAAACGTATTGATGGTGTTGGAGTCGTGCTTGGCCATGCAATCATGAGTGTACAGGGAGTACAAGAGGGGACTGAGCACGCCCCCCTGAAGGGTCCCCATGTTGAGGATCAGCATGGCGGATGTGTTGTTACCTAACCTTACCACCTGGGGGCGGCCCGTCAGGAAGTCCAGGATCCAGTTGCAGAGGGAGGTGTTTAGTCTAGAGGTCGACCGATTAATCGGAATGGCCAATTAATTAGGGCTGATTTCATTTTTTTAAATTATTTTCTTTACACCTTTATTTAATCTTTATTTAACTAGGCAAGTCAGTTAAGAACACATTCTTATTTTCAATGACGGCCTAGGAACGTTCTGCCTCGTTCAGGAGCAGAACGACCGATTTTTAACCTTGTCAGCTCGGAGGATCCAATCTTGCAACCTTACAGTTAACTAGTCCAATGCTCTAACACCTGATTACATTGCACTCCACGAGGAGCCTGCCTGTTACGCGAATGCAGTAAGCTAAGGTAAGTTGCTAGCTAGCATTAAACTTATCTTATAAAAAACAATCAATCAATGACTGTCATTGCTCCAATGTGTACTTAACCATAAACATCAATGCCTTTCTTAAAATCAATACACAAGTATATATTTTAAAACCTGCATATTTAGCTAAAAGAAATCCAGGTTAGCAGGCAATATTAACCAGGTGAAATTGTGTCATTTCTACTCTTGCGTTCATTGCATACAGAGTCAGGGTATATGCAACAGTTTGGGCCGCCTGGCTCTTTGCGAAGTAATTTGCCAGGATTTTACGAAATTATGACATAACATTGAAGGTTGTGCAATGTAACAGGAATATTTAGACTCATGGATGCCACCCGTTAGATAAAATACGGAACGGAATAAACGTTTTGTTTTCGAGGTGATAGTTTCCGGATTAGTCAAAGGTATAGGGTTTAGAGAGAAATAGTCGACGCGTTATAATTCCTGTAATAACTTGCGGCTGAACTTGAAAGGGGTTCCTTCGTTATTTTACCGTTCATGTCTTCCATAGAGAATGTCTTGATCTACTTCAAATAAGGTCTGTGTTTCGCGGAGGAGCAGACTGACAGGGGACCATGCAGACAAGCTCTGCTTTCTGCACTACAACCTAAAACTTCTTAACTGGGAATATTGAAGACCCATGAAAGCTGGTGGTTCGTTTTAACATGAGTTCTCATGTTATTTGAGACTAAATTGATTTTATTTATGTATTATATTAAGTAAAAATAAAAGTGTTCATTGTTCATTCAGTATTCATTCAATAATTGTCATTATTACAAAAATGTGTGTGTGTGTATGATATATATATATATAAATACATATATATATATATTTTTATTTTTAAATCGTCCGATTAATCGGTATCGGCCTTTTTTGTCCTCCAATAATCGGTATCGGTATTGGCGTTGAAAAATCATAGTCGGTCGACCTCTAGTTTAGTCCCAGGTTAGATATTGATTTCAGTTGTATGAGTTATTCTAGAGTGTATCTAATTAACTGTAATGATTTGCTAAACCTTGGCCCATGAGCCTGAACTAAAAATGCAAGATTTGAGAGAAACAGTGTCATGGTGAACAGTCATATACTTCACCTGGAATATAAGGCCATACAGGGCTAGGATATCTATATATACTGTACCAGTCAAATGTTTGGACACACCTACTCATTCAAGGGTTTTTCTTAATTTTTACTATTTTCTACATTGTAGAATAATAGTGAAGACATCAAAACTATGAAATAACACATTTGGAATCATGTAATATCCAAAAAAGTGTTTAACAAATCAAAATATATTTTATATTCTTCAAGATAGCCACCCTTTGCCTTGATGACAGCTTTGCACACTCTTGGCATTCTCTCAACCAGCTTCATGAGGAATGCTTTTCCAACAGTCTTGAAGGAGTTCCACATATGCTGAGCACTTGTTGGCTGCTTTTCCTTCACTCTGCGGTCCAACTCATCCCAAACCATCTCAATTGGGTTGAGGTCGTGTGATTGTGGAGACCAGGTCATCTGATGCAGAACTCCATCACTCTCCTTCTTGGTCAAATAGCGCTTACACAGCCTGGAGGTGTATTTGGGTCATTGTCATATTGAAAAACAAATAATAGTCCCACTAAGCGCAAACCAGATGGAATGGCTTATCACTGCAGAATGCTATGGTAGCCATGCTGGTTAAGTGTGCATGAATTCTTAATAAATCCCAGACAGTGTCGCCAGCAAAGCACCCCCACACCATCACACCTCCTCCTCCATGCTTCACGGTGGGAACCACACATGCTGAGGTCATCAGTTCACCTACTCTGCGTCTCACAATGACACGGCGGTTGGAACCAAAAATCTCAAATTTGGACTCATCAGACCAAAGGAGAAATTTCCACAGGTCTAATAGCCATTGCTCATGTTTCTTGGCCCAAGCAAGTCTCTTCTTATTATTGGTGTCCTTTAGTGGTGGTTTCTTTGCAGCAATTTGACAATGAAGGCCTGATTCACGCTGTCTCCTCTGAACAGTTTCCTTTGAGATGTCTGTTACTTGAACTCTGTGAAGCATTTATTGGGCTGCAATCTGAGGTGCAGTTAACTCGAATGAACYTATCCTCTGCAGCAGAGGTGACTCTTGGTCTTTCTTTCCTGTGGCGGTCCCCACGAGAGCCAGTGTCATCATAGCGCTTGATGGTTTTTGCGACTGCACTTGAAGAATCTTTCAAAGTTCTTGAAGTGTTCTGCATTGACTGACCTTCATGTCTTAAAGTAATGATAGACTGTTGCTTCTCTTTGCTTATTTGAGCTGTTCTTGCCATAATATGGACTTGGTCTTTTACAAAATAGGATTATCTTCTGTATACCACCCCTACCTTGTCACAACACAACTGACAACTGGCTCAAACACATTAAAAAGGAAAGAAATTCCACAAATTCACTTTTAACAAGGCACACCTGTTGGGGCGGCAGGGTAGCCTAGTGGTTAGAGTGTTGCACTAGTAACCAGAAGAGTTGCAAGTTCAAATCCCTGAGCTGACAAGGTACAAATCTGTTGTTCTGCCCCTGAACAGGCAGTTAACCCACTGTTCCTAGGCCGTCATTGAAAATAAGAATTTGTTCTTAAAACCTCTTGACACTACAGGGGGTGCTGTTTCAACTTGGACATTTATCGTTCCCAAATTAAACTGCCTCGTACTCAATTCTTGKTCGTACAATATGCATATTATTATTACTATTGGATAGAAAACAATCTCTAGTTTCTAAAACCGTTTGAATTATGTCTGTGGGTGAACCAGAACTCTTTCTGCAGCGAAATTCATGACAGGAACTGCGAAGGTCTGAAAACGAGGCTCTGTTCTCAGATCAGTTTAAAGCTCTGTATGTATCCTATGGGTCGACATGAACTGCACCCGCCTTCCCCTGGATGTCAGTAACCAATGAGAAGTGGAATGGAGTTTCTACGTAGTTCTCAGAGCTTATAAAAGGCCAAGGAACGAAGGGAGCTCTCTTTTCGACGTTCGTCATTGCGCAAAGCAAGACCTCAGGATGGCATTTTGAAACGCTCAGTTATCGGCCTTAGCTATATCCGTCTGTAATTTAATTCGATATAGGTGTTAGAAACATCATAACGAAGTTATTTTAAACCGAGTTATATCAGTTTATGCGAGTATATTGCTATTTCGGAATTTCCTTGTATTGCGCTTTGAACATGTGGCATGTTGTGGCCACATAGCTAATGTTAGCTGCTAATTCCGAAGTTGAAGACGACGTTTTACAACCAAGCAACGATTATTTTGACAAAGGACCACTTGCCCAAGATTCTGATGGAAGCTCGTCCAAAAGTAAGAGCTATTTATGATGTTATTCCGTATTTATGTGGAAAAATGTAAACGCATTTTGTCCGCCATTTTTGCGCACTAGTCTGGCTGTAACGCACACTGTATGTCTAGTAACGTTAATTTTAAAAATCTAACTCAGCGGTTGCATTAATAACTAATGCATCTTTCATTTGCTGTCCAACCTGTATTTTTTAGTCAAGTTTACGATTATTTATTGATTAGATTAGGTGCCTTTCCAAGATGGCGCCGGCAAGAATGCATGACCTGTTGCCACTGATCACATTGATAACCACGATTTGTGCTGCTAAATATGCACATTTTCGAAACAAAACCTATATGCATTTGTGTAATATGATGTTTACAGGACTGTCATCTGATGAAGTATATCAAGGTTAGTCCAATTATATATCTTTTGCTGGATTGTTACGATCGCTACCTTTGCTGCTGGTAAATGCGGTTGTGTTTCTGGCTATTGTGGTACGCTAATATAATGCTATATTGTGTTTTCGCTGTAAAACACTTAAAAAATCTGACATATTGGCTGGATTCACAAGATGTTGGGCTTTCATTTGCTGTACGCTGTGTATTTTTCAGAAATGTTTTAAGATGAGTAATTAGGTATTTGACGTTGGTCTCTGTAATTATTCTGGCAGCTTCGGCACTATTTCAGATTGCAGCTGCAATGTAGAACTGTGATTTATACCTGAAATATGCACATTTTTCTAAAAAAACATATGCTATACAATAAATATGTTATCAGACTGTCATCTTATGAAGTTGTTTCTTGGTTAGTGGCTATATATATCTTTATTTGGTCGAATTTGTGATAGCTACTGATGGAGTAAAAAACTGTGAGTAAAAAAAGTGGTGTCTTTTGCTAACGTGGTTAGCTAATAGATTTGCATATTGTGTCT
Organism: Salvelinus sp. IW2-2015; assembly: GCF_002910315.2. Lineage (NCBI taxonomy): Eukaryota > Metazoa > Chordata > Actinopteri > Salmoniformes > Salmonidae > Salvelinus > Salvelinus sp. IW2-2015. The sequence goes on along the minus strand of NC_036868.1, from coordinate 8,279,811 downwards.
TCGCTGTAAAACATTTTAAAAATCATAAATGATGGCTGGATCACAGATGTGTATCTTTCATCGGGTGTCTTGGACTTGTGATTTAATGATATTTAGATACTAGTATTTACTTGTGACGCTATGCTAGGCTATGCTAGTCAGCTTTTTTACTGTGGGGGGTGCTCCCGGATCCGGGTTTGGGAGGAATTAGAGGTTAACTGACTTGCCTAGTTAAATAAATAAAAATTGAAATGCATTCCAGGTGACTACCTCATGAAGTTGGTTGAGAGAATGCCAAGAGTGTGCAAAGCTGTCATCAAGGCAAAGGGTGGCTACTTTGAAGAATATAAAATATATWATATTTTGATTTGTTTAACACTTTTTTGGTTACACCATGATTCCATAATCATGGTTTTGATGTCTTCACTAGTATTCTACAATGTAGAAAATAGTAAAAATAAAGAAAAACCCTTGAATCAGTAGGTGTGTACAAACCTTTGACTGGTACTGTATATAGGCAAATACTGGGAGTTTAATAATTGTTAGTTTAATTTACATGTTTGCTGAGAAAATGTTTTTGCTGAAAAAAAAGTATCTCTTTTAATTATAGGCAGTCAGAGATTTCATGGGCAATACTTCAGGATACTGTGATTACTGTGGGAAAAATCAGGACGTTCAGATTCCTCTTTAAAGCCTTTATGTCCTGTTGTGAATCAGCTATTTAAACCATGAGGCAACTGTCACGCCCTGGCTATAGAGAGGTTTTTTATTCTCTATTTTGGTTAGGCCAGGGTGTGACTAGGGTGGGCAGTCTATGTTCTTTTTTCTATGTTGTTGGTTTTCTATGTGTTTGGCCTGGTGTGGTTCCCAATCAGAGGCAGCTGTCTATCGTTGTCTCTGATTGGGAGCCATACTTAGGTAGCCTGTTTTCACATTTTATGTTGTGGGTGATTAATTTCTGTTTAGTGTGTGTTGCACCTGATGGAGTTGTTTTTGCTTTTTAGTGTTCAGTTTCGATTAAACATGACGAACACTTACCACGCTGCGTTTTGGTCTTCACCTTCTTCCGACGACAGCCGTTACAGAATCACCCACCAACCAAGGACCAAGCAGCGTGGTATCAAGCAGCAGCGTTATCTGGACTCATGGACATGGGAGGAGATTTTGGATGGTAAGGGACCCTGGGCACAGGCTGGGGAATATGAGGAGTTAGCACGGCAGCGCGACAGGCACGAGAGGCAGCCCCCCCCCAATAAATTTTGGGGTGGCACACGGGGAGTTTGGCAGAGTCAGGCGATAGACTTACCGGAAGAAGCGCAGTACTGGTCAGGCACCGTGTTATGCGGTCAAGCGCACGGTGTTGCCAGTACGCGCTCATAGCACGGAGCGCTATAGGCCAGCCCCCCGCAAGTGCCATGCGAGAGTGGGCATCCAGCCAGGGCGTGTTGTGCCGGCTCAGCGTGTCTGGTCTCCTGTACGCCGTTTCGGCCCAGGGTATCCTGCGCCGGCTCTGCGTGCTGTGTCTCCGGGGCGCTGGGAGGGTGCAGTGTGTCCTATGCCTGCGCTCCGCCCGTGCCGGGCGAATGTGGGCATTGAGCCTAAGGGAGAGGTGCGAGTAGTATGCACCAGATCTCCAGTGCTCCCCCACAGCCCGGTTCAACCTGTGCCTGCACTCTGGAGGGTCCGGGCTAAAGTGGTCATCCAGCCTGGAGGAGTGGTGCCAAGGCTGTGCACCAGAGCTCCAGTGCTCCCCCACAGCCCGGTCCATCCGGTGCCTCCTCCACACACCAGGCCTCCTGTAGGTCTCCCCAGCCTGGTGGGTCCTGTGGCAGCCCCACGCACCAGGCTGTCTTTCTGTCTCCTCCCTTCAGGTTCTCCCGCCTGTCCGGCGCCGCCAGAGTCTCCCGCCTGTCCGGCGCCGCTAGAGCCGCACGCCAGTCCGGCGCCGCCAGAGCCGCCCGCCTGTCCGGCACGGCAAGAGTCTCCCGCCTGTCCGGCGCCGCAAGAGTCTCCCGCCTGTCCGGCACCGCAAGAGTCTCCCGCCTGTCCGGCGCCGCCAGAGCCGCCCGCCAGTCCGGCGCCGCAAGCCAGTCCGGAGCCGCCAGAGTCGTTACAGCAACGTCATTACACTTTACTGACTAGCAGGGTTGTACATTTTGGGGAATATTCAGAGGTGGAAACTTTCTGTGGGAATTAACGGGAATATATAGGCATTTACGGGACTATATGGGAATTAACGGAAATATTTGCAAATTAATATTAATACCATTTAAATGTAGATATTTGTTGCATTGGATATATTTACCATATCATATGGAGACAGAAACAAAAACATTTTACCTTATTATAAGTAGACATAATTGCAAATGATTAAATCCTTCCAATAGAAATAAAACAATTTAGTTATGAATTGAACTTTAATTGAATGAGTTGACTCTTCACATSGGATGATTTCACTGAACAACAAAAGAAATGGAAATTTGAATGATACCCATTGATCCATTGCATCGCCCAAAAACGTTTTCAACATACATCTGTAAAATGATAGTCTGGAAACTAAAGCTTTGGTTGTCTTCCTCTCAGGWTTCCATGTCTTCTCCCTGGACCTCCTCAATGTCCACCTCTTGAACATCAGACTCTGAAGCTTCATCTTCATTGTCACTTTCCAACCTTGTTGAGGATGGCTCATTGTCAAGCTTAAAAAGCCTAAKATTTGCCAGGATGGCCACCATTTCTTCAACCCTTGTATTGGTCAGCCTGTTGTGTGGTTTGGTGTGTGTTCCCAAACAAGGACCAGTTGCGCTCTGAGGTGGTGGATGTTGATGGGATTTGGAGGATGATGGAGGCAACAGGGGAAGGAGCCTAAGATCCACAAAGTCCCTTCCACCAGGTGGCTGATGAGATATGTTGGCACGACTGCCATATTGCATCTCCATCCCAAAGCCCTTGCTTGGAAGTGTACTTCGCCAGACTGCCAAGAACCTTGCCCTCATCTAGTCCAAGGTGGCGAGACACAGTAGTGATGACACCATAGGCCTTGTTGAGCTCTGCACCAGACAGGATGCTCTTGCCAGCAGACTTGGGGTCCAACATGTACACTGCGGCTTGTTTGGGCTTCAGGCAGAAGTCTTCACGCTTTTTGATGTATTTCAGAACTGCAGTTTCCTCTGCTTGGAGCCACAGTGAAGTGGACAGGGCAGTACGGTTTTCTTCTCTTACATCTGCAAGCAGAGTCTGAACATCAGACAGGATGATATTCTCTCCCTCAATCCATGCAATGGCTACTGCGATAGGTTTCAGGAGTTTCAGGCTGCTTACCACTCTCTCCCAAAATACATCATCCAGGAGGATCCTCTTGATGGGGCTGTCCATATCGGCAGGCTGTGGTATGGCCATTTCCTGGAGGGACTCCTTCCCCTCCAGGAGACTCTCAAACATGACGACAACACCACCCCAACGGGTGTTGCTGGGCAGCTTCAATGCGGTGCTCTTATTCTTCTCACTTTGCTTGGTGAGGTAGATTGCTGCTATAACTTGATGACCCTTCACATACCTAACCATTTCCTTGGCTCTCTTGTAGAGTGTATCCATTGTTTTTAGTGCCATGATGTCCTTGAGGAGCAGATTCAATGCATGAGCAGCACAGCCAATGGGTGTGATGTGAGGGTAGGACTCCTCCACTTTAGACCAAGCAGCCTTCGTGTTCACAGCATTGTCTGTCACCAGTGCAAATACCTTCTGTGGTCCAAGGTCATTGATGACTGCCTTCAGCTCATCTGCAATGTAGAGACCGGTGTGTCTGTTGTCCCTTGTGTCTGTGCTCTTGTAGAATACTGGTTGAGGGGTGGATATGATGTAGTTAATTATTCCTTAACACCGAACATTCGACCACCCATTAGAGATTATTGCAATAGCCTGTTTTCTGTATTATTTGCTGGACCTTCATTTGAACTCTGTTGAACTCTGCATCCAGCAAATGAGTAGATAAAGCATGTCTGCTTGGAGGGGTGTATGCTGGGCGAAGAACAATCAGAAATCTCTTCCAATACACATTGCCTGTGAGCATCAGAGGTGAACCAGTTGCATACACAGCTCGAGCAAGCCATTCATCAGCATTTCTCTGACTGCGTTCCTCCATTGAGTGGAAGTAGAGGGACTTTTGTCAGAGGTTGCTTGTTGTGAGCGCTGAGGGAACTTTATGCACTTGGCCAGATGATGCTGCATCTTTGTTGCATTCTTCACATATGATTTGTCACAGTATTTGAAAATGTACACAGCTTTTCCTTTTACATTAGCTGCAGTGAAATGTCTCCACACATCAGATAGTACCTGTGGCATTTTCCTGTAAAGATGAGAAAAYAAATGTGTAAAAAAAKKCAAATACAATTCCATGTACAGATAAATAGTTAAGCAGTTAGATTACCTTCTTTGGGGTAGGGTGCAGTAGTTTTGACGTCCGGATGAAAAGCATGCCCAGAGTAAACAGCCTGCTAGATGAATTACCACCATCTAGATGAATTACCACTGCTCCTCAGTCCCAGTTGCTAATATATTAATATTATTATTATTATTGGATAGAAAACACTCTGAAGTTTCTAAAACTGTTTGAATGATGTCTGTGAGTATAACAGAACTCATATGGCAGGCAAAAACCTGAGAAAAAAATCCAACCAGGAAGTGGGAAATCTGAGGATGGTCGATTTTCAACTCAGCTCCCATTGAAGATACAGTGAGATATTAGTAATGTTGCACTTCCTAAGGCTTCCACTAGATGTCAACAGTCTTTAGAACCTTGTCTGATGCTTCTACTGTGAAGTGGGGCCGAAAGAGAGGGGATTGAGTAAGGTCTACCTTGACCTGAACATGCGCTGACCATGCGCGTTCATGTGAGAGCGAGCTCTGTTCCATCGCACTTCTGAAAAAGGAATTCGCCGGTTGGAACATTATTGAAGAATTATGTTAAAAAGATCCTAAAGATTGATTCAATACTTCGTTTGTCATGTTTTTATGGACTGTAATATAACTTTTTTAACTTTTCGTCCGTATTTTCCGCTGGACTTGAATGTGCGTCGTGAGTTTGGAAAGTGTACTGAACGCTAAAACAACAAGGAGGAATTTGGACATAAATGATGGACATTATCGAACAAAACAAACATTTATTGTGGAACTGGGATTCCTGGGAGTGCATTCTGATGAAGATCATCAAAGGTAAGTGAATGTTTATAATGTTATTTCTGACTTCTGTTTGACTGCACAATATGGCGGATATATTTTTGTCTTGATTGGGCTCTTAGCGCCGACCTCAGATTATTGCATGGTTTGCTTTTTCCGTAAAGCTTTTTTGAAATCTGACACAGCGGCTGCATTAAGGAGAAGTGCATCTAAAATTCCATGCATAACAGTTGTATCTTTTAGCGATGTTTATTATGAGTATTCCTGTAAATTGATGTGGCTCTCTGCAAAATCACCGGATGTTTTGGAACTTCTGAACATAATGCGCCAATGTAAACTCAGGTTTTTGGATATAAATATGAACTTTACCGAACAAAACATACATGTATTGTGTAACATGAAGTCCTATGAATGTCATCTGATGAAGATCATCAAAGGTTGGTGATTAATTTTATCTGTATTTCTGCTTTTTGTGAATCCTCTCTTTGGCTGGAAAAATGGCTGTGTTATTCTGTGAATAGGCACTCACCTAACATAATCGTTTGGTTTGCTTTCGTTGTAAAGCCTTTTGAAATCGGACACTGTGGCTGGATTTACAACAAGTGTATCTTTAAAATGGTGTAAAATACATGTATGTTTGAGGAATTTTAATTATGGGATTTCTGTTGTTTTGAATTTGGCGCCCTGCAGTTTCACTGGCTGTTGAAGAGGTGGGACGCTACCATCCCACGTACCCTAGAGAGGTTTTAAACAACTCCTTTGTAAGATACATGTTTTAAAATGTGGTAGCAAAAACTAACTAGCAGAAATTTTTAACAAGTTAGAAATGATTTAAACACACTTTGCTGTAGGTTACTATTTACTAGTTAACAAAAAAACATGAATGTCATATAAAATATATTCACCCCACCCAGTATTGTCATCAAAACTTACCAGAAAGCATGTAGTCCTTGGCTCAGACAGTGTAGTGGTGTGGGCTCAATAGCATCTCATTGGTGTGCAAGATCTTGAGAATCAGCTGTACATGTGATGGAAGAGTGCACTGCACATGTGATGTAAGAATGCACTGTGTATACAGATGGTTGCAATTCCATTGATTTGGGGATTGTTTAACCAAAATATGCCACAAGACCTGGAATTTCCTTGTGTATCCCACAAAAAAAGGTTCACTGTTATAAGGTGACTTTTTTGATGAATTTAATTAAGCAAAATTTCATAAATTTACCAGAACGTTTCTGACCCTTTGCAGCCCTACTGACTAGACACACGTTTTARTTGAAGTTGTACTTTAATTTCTATTAAAGTATTAGACAGGAATAGCTATTACAGTATGTCCATCTATATGTTTTGATCAGTTCACTGATTTGTTAAATCTACTTTTTGGTTAGATGACACTTTTAAATGACTTTATATTTGCATGGGATAATGCTAACGAACAGTCAGAATACCACTTTACTGCAATTTTCACCATGTTATGCCTTTGATTGTTTCAATTCCCGTTTTAAGCGTTCCACAACTACATAAGAGTGACAAATTAGAAGGCTGACTTTTATCTGTAACACTTTCCTGCTGGTTCCTCCAGGGTGTCTTTGCTAGTAATTCTTAGACCTTTTCTGTGTCAGCCTTCACTGAAGTGTCTAATTAGTCTGTTTCATTTTTCTATACAGAAATTATTTTCTGTCAAGCAAAACACTTTAGAATGTCAGACTTCCATCAAGTGTTGTCTGAAAAATGTTTCAGATGACAACCATCCAGGCTTCAWAGGATGCTTTCAAAGTTACATTTATGGATAATAAAGCACGATCTAAAGTTTGGTTTCACAAACCTTTTGGCAATTAAAGCGGCCGTTCTGATTATTAACGCTCTTCAAAAATGTTATCTTGAAATGTAACACACCATATCAGCCCTTAGGACATGTGAAGTCACCCAGATGTCTTTTCCAAAATGGCCCCCACAATGAGGAACGTGAGTTCTAAAATGTCCCTTGTTTGCTCTTTAATAACACAGCAAACCACAACTTACACTCATGAAAAATACATCAAAGGGGATCACAGACATAATAATGTAGTTCTCCTGCACCGATGAACTTTCCAATTACAAAATAAACTGGAAAGTAGAAAGATTAAATTGTGTTTAATGTTGACTTGAAAATAAGTGAAAAAGTACTTACTTTGGGCTTGAAAAAACAAAAGTAGCTCAAAATAAGCGGTAGTTATTTTTTTAAATATATATTTTAAATACACTGAATTAATGTGATGTTAAGAATTTGTTGATGACATTCTATTTTAATGTCGGGCTATTTGCTTGAGTCATAATCTTTCTTTTCGTGCAAGTGCACAATGAAAATCACATTGATTTGCAATGAATCATCATCATAGATAGTTGAAAAATGCTTTATGTTAAATATCGATCAATTCATTTGCACATCATCATCTGCACATCTATCACTCCAGTGTTAATGCTAAATTGTAATTATTTCGCCTCTATGGCCTATTTAATGCCTTACCTCCCTAATCTTCTATATTTGCACACACTGTACATATATTTTTCTATTGTACAGTGTTTTTATCTCACTGCTTTGCTTTATCTTGACCAGGTCGCAGTTGTAAATGAGAACTTGTTCTCAACTGGCCTACCTGGTTAAATAAAGGTGAAATAAATAAAATAAAAAATAAAATTGTTGTCTGCATCTGTCTGCAGTACCATCTCTTCCTTGATGGCCTACCATTGTTGTCGAGTGAAGGTTTGAGTAACGGATGGTCCAGGTGTTTATTTTGGTTTGAATAATTTATGTTACATTTGTCAATTGGAGAGGAAGGAAGCTCGCAGCGTGTTCTTCGTGCCTGCAGAGCTATTTCTGAGCCCTCTGATAGTACACAGCTGTGTGATACACTGATCTTTTGTGCCTCATACGTTTTCAGTCAGATAACCCACAGGCTGAGTGGGGCTCACCAACTGTTTCTGCAGTTTCCTCTCAATTGCCATACTTGTAATCAAATGATGCGATGTATTTGTGTAAGATACTGTATAGTGATTAGAACTACTACAATTTAACATCACAGTACCCGAAATWTGTGAATGTATGTCGACTGAGCAAGTTGTAACAGGCAATGATGTAAGGAATTAGCGTTACAGAATTGTCAACGCACACAGACACACACTCGCACACACTCAGTCAATCTCTGTGTACTGTGTGACTATCTGACCTCTGCCATGTATTTCAGAATGCAGTTGTTGGCTCAGCTGGGATATTGGTTATTTTCCTAGTAATATGAAGTACTGATGAAAAAGGTATTARGTAAAGGATTGTTTTTGGCGTGCAGTCATTGCTTTTGTTTTCATGTTCAACAGAGAGGTGCTGGTATCATATGGATAGCATGTAGAAATTGATGAAAGCTTTACTGAATTAACAGCCTTATATGCACAGAGCTAAATCGTATTCAATCTACTGTGAGACATACCTTTCATTACAATATGAAGAATAAGCCATAGAGACAGAATGTGTCCGTTTGGAGAATACCACCTACTGCTTGCATTATTACAGCTTCTAAAAGGAGCACCAAAATATAGTATTGCATATTTAAATATAAAGCTCAATGCACTGAAAAATGAACCCCACAGATTTTTTGAAACAGTCTACAATAAAAGTTTGTKAAATTCGCTTTGAAAAGTGGCTGCGAATGAATTTTAGTTGCTTCTCACCATGTTTGCATATGTAGTAGTATGTATTTTGTAGATTCTTCAGTTTCAAATTCTTTGGTGCACAGATGGTGTTAATACCATATCAGTGTATGTATGTARGCAAAATTATTAATTTTACAATGCCATTTGCAGGTCTAAATGTAAAGTCTGCTTGCTATATGGAAAGCTAGACAGGGGCTGAATACTGATACAAGGTTGAAGGCACATTGGTAGTGGATTATTTGAGGCTCAAGGTATTTGAATTCACAAAGCAGAGACTACATTAACGATTAAAAAACGAAATTCAACCCAGCCCCAATCACCTTTACTTTATCTCTTGTAGGAAAAATAAAACACATGTGCCCTGATAGAAAAAATAACTATAATGTTCATAAAAAAATAACTACACACAACATCCGTAGGAGGCTAAGAGGCATCCCCTTAGTAAAGGTAAAGGTCACATTAAAATATAGAGTATGTGTAACGATTCTCCTCATCGTCTGAGGAGYAGTAGGAAATATCGGACCAATGTGCAGCGTGGTAAGTGTCCATAATTAGATTTTTAATAAATCAAATGAACACAGAACAAAATAACAAAAACACGAACAAACAACCGAAACAGTTCTATATGGTGAAACACAGACACAGAAATTACTACCCACAACCCATAGTGGGAAAACAGGCTACCTAAGTATGATTCTCAATCAGAGACAACGATCGACACCTGCCTCTGATTGAGAACCATACTAGGCCAAACACATAGAAATATAACACACAGAACAAAACATAGAATAACAACATAGAATACCCACCCCAACTCACACCCTGAACAAACTAAAATAAAGACATAAAAAAGGAACTAAGGTCAGAACGTGACAATATGGCTATAGAATAGCTATCCTCGGCAAATTCTTCTGGGCAACAACCATTAATTTGCCACAGATGAGCAGGGAGACCCTCTCATCCTTTACGATGATACTGTAGTAAATGAAATTACGTACAGGGGAACTGCAGGAGGAGAGAGGCGCAGTATTGATGACTTTCCAGAGTCTAATCAAGAAATCATTTAGCAACCGTGCTCTTTATACCTTTTATTTTCCTTAGCGTCACATGTTCCTACTGTATATTATGTGTGATGTTGTAACGCCCTGACCTTAGAGAATATCCTGGACTTGGGAGGAAGTCTTGGCAAGACACGAAAGCCTGCCATGGGAGCAGACGGAGGCAGCGAGGGAGGAACAACGACGACACCGGGGTTCGCGACCACGACGGAAYCCCGAGAGCCAGCCCCCCCCAAAATWTTGGGGGGYGGKACACGGAGTGGTTGGCGGAGCCAGGGTTTGAACCAGAGCCAACTCCCCGTACTCACCGTGGGGAGCGTGTGACCGGTCAGGCACCATGTTTTGCGATGATACGCACTGTGTCTCCAGCCCGGTGCGTTCTGTGCCAGCTCCCCGCACTTGCCGTGTGAAAGTGGGCATCTGTCCAAGACGGGTGGTGCCGGCTCAACGCGCCTGGTCTCCAGTGCACCTCTACGGCCCAGTATATCCTGCACCGGTCATACGTACTGTGTCTCCAGTGCGCCTTCACAGCCCAGTGCATCCTGTGCCAGCTCCCCGCACTTGCCGTGTGAGGGTGGTCATTTGTCCAGGACGTGTTGTGCCAGCTCTACGCTCCAGACCTCCAGTGCGCCTCCACGGTCCAGTATATCCTGTGCCAGCTCCATGCACCCGGCCTCCAGTGCGTGTCTCCAGCCTGGTACGTCCTGTGCCAGCTCCACGCACGAAGCCTCCAGTGATGATCCATGGTCCAGAGCCTCCAGTGATGATCCATGCCCGCGCCTCCAGTTGATTCCATGGCCTGAAGCCTCCAGTGATGATCCATGGCACGAAGCCTCCAGTGATGATCCATGGCCCGGAGCCTCCAGTGACGATCCATGGCCCAGAGCCTCCAGAAACGATCCGAGGTACGGAGTCTCCAGCGACGGTCTGCAGTCCGGAGACTCCAGCGACGGTCTGCAGTCCTGAGTCTCCAGCGACGGTCTGCAGTCCAGAGCCTCCTGCGAGGGTTCCCAGTCCGGAGCCACCGGTGACGATCTACGGTCCGGAGTCCCCGGCGACGATCTACGGTCCGGAGTCCCCGGCGACGATCCACGCGTCCGGAGTCCCGGCGATGAATCCACGGTCCGGAGTCCCCGGCGACGGTCCACGGTCCGGAGCCTCCGGCGATGAATCACGGTCCGGTTCCTCCGGCGACGATCCACGGTCCGGAGTCCCCGGCGATGATCTACGGTCCGGTTCCTCCTGCGACGATCCACGGTCCGGAGCCTCTGGCGAAGATCCACGGCCCGATTCCATGGAAGGGATCATCGAGCGGAGCGGGGTCTACGCCCCGAACCGGAGCCGCCACCGAGGCTAGATGCCTACCCGGATCCTCTCCCATGGAGTCAGGTTTTGCGGCCGGAGTCCGCACCTTTGGGGGGGGGGATACTGTCACGCCCTGACCTCAGAGAGACTTTTTATTCTCTATTTTGGTTAGGTCAGGGTGTGACTAGGGTGGGTACTCTAGTTTTGTTATTTCTATGTTGGTCTGGTATGGTTCCCAATCAGAGGCAGCTGTCTATCGTTGTCTCTGATTGGGGATCATATTTAGGCAGCCTTTTCCCACCTGTTTGTTGTGGGATCTTGTTTTTGTATTGTTGCTTTGAGCACTGCAATACTGCACGTTTGTTATATTCTTTGTTGTTTTMGTTGTAAGTTTCACTATTAAATATAATYTGGAACTCTACGCACGCTGCGRCTTGGTCCACTCATTTCAACAAGCGTGACAGATGTTGATTACGCACTCTGTCATAGACATATACTCTGTGCGATGTCCTCTTTATTATAGATGTCAAATGTATAAAGACGTATAGATTATATTTACAGCGTTTAATTGCAAACTACGATGGCTAAGAATGTTGTCAAGGGGGTTCCCTTGTTTGTTTTAGTCACCGTCAAGGGGATTTTGGATTTGTTGTATATGATCCAACTACAGTCCAGTATGACCTTTATTTGTTCAATATGTGAAAAATCGACAAATCCTTGTTTTTATGTCTGCAATCAGTCCATGACATATTCACATTTTAAAGTTGTGTAAATGTAATTCTAGATGGGGTGACACACTCTTAAGTGGCAGGAAATTGATGTGTTTAACAAAACAGTGACTCATCTCTTAATCACAACCTAAATGTAGTTCTTGGCGCCGGCAGAGCGGCTCAGTGTCATAACTAAAGGTCCAAGGTCCAATCTGTTCACAGTGTTGTGGATGGCTAAAGAATGTCACATAGGATTCAACAGGCAGTCAGCCCTGGAACAAGGGACATGTATAGGGGTGATTATGAACTGGACAACACAATAGGGAGATGAATCTATGGTCTAGATTTTCAGATGATGTTATATAGGGTGGATATTGTCATCAGTAAGGTCAGGAAATATGTCATTATTTGTCTGTCAAAAGAGTGAAATGTATGTTTTCAGACAATTGTTTTATTGTCTGGGCTGATATCAGGACAGTATTATTATWATTTTTTGCCAATTGTTATTTGTTTTTACTTCTAACTTGAAATTTCCTCAATTTATAATGAGAAATCGCATGAAAAGCATTTTGTATTATAAAGAAAACATAGTGAAACAAACAGTAACACAATTGACTAGAAATGTGAGGAGTGATTCATGTCAGTTCCCTTCAGTCTGATAATGCAGCAGAGCAGAGGGAGGCAGGGGCCTAGCGGTGAGACAGCTGTGGCCCTCCTGGGACGTGAGCCCGTGACCCTGAAGTCATGTGCTCCGAGGCACTGAACACAACCCTGCCCAGCCGAAACCAGACACCTCTCACATCATCCCGTCTCTCAGCCCCTCTCTCCGGTTGCGTCCCAAGTGATAGCCTTTTCTCTATGTATTGCACTACTTTTGACCAGGGCACATGGGGCTTTGGTCAAATGGTCAAAAGTAGTGCACTATGTAGGGAATAGGGTGCCGTTTGAGACTCATCCTCTGTCTCACAGGGCTCTCTCTCTCACCACTGCTCTCACTGCTGTCCAGCACTACCCAGTCACAAGGGGTCTGCCGGGCCCAGAAAAAATGGAAGAATCAACGCCATTTATATTCCAGATGCCCCCTCCATCCCTCCTTACGCCAAGCTATGAGCTGACCCTCTCCATCTGCAGAGGATGCAGCATTCACAGACTAGGCCTCTATTGGTTGACCTGAACTGTCATGATATATTGCTTGCTTGTTTGTTTTTTGTTTATGAAGCCTTTTGAGATTTTTCTTATGAATAGCGCTATAGAAGTTTAATAAATTATTATTTTTATGACTTTATACTTGACATTGGTCCAACATTCTAAACCATAATAGGGCCCCACATCCTTTCCCTCAGCTGACACAAACAATTTGTTGGTGAGGGTTCTCTGTAGGCGGGTGCTGACAACAAGTGTTGCCTTTCCCCTCCCTCCCTCCCTCCCTCCTCCCTCCTCCCTCCCTCCCTCCCTCCCTCCCTCCCTCCCTCCCTCCCTCCCTCCCTCCCTCCCTCCCTCCCTCTCTCGCTCTCTCGCTCTCTCTCTCGCTCTTGCTTTCTCTCTCCGCTGACAAGTAATGTTTTGTTTTGCAATGCAAAGTGGCTTGTCTGATCGCTCCTCTGGTGTTTCAACACATGACCAAACACACGTGTGAATTTGTTTGTCACACAGACAACCATAACCGTGTCTTTCTCCATCAACAACCTGTCTTATGAATAAATCTCCTGTAGTGGGCCTTGTCCTTGTTGTTTGTGCTTCTGTATGACTAAAGATTGGGGTTTCTCTGCAGCTCTGCAACTTCAGAGCAGATTTTGAGAACACAGCATGTCTCCAATATATTGCTGGTCTATTGCAACACGTTTGAACCACGTGTCAGAGAATTCATTATCTCACCCAGAAGTCAACGAATAGAAACATGATTAGTTYCTTATGACATTGTTGTATACAGCCTTTAGTATCACAAAGCTGGTGTTACCGTAAAGTGTCCTTGATTTTCAGAATGGTTTGTGTTAGAAGTGGATTAAACATCTGTAATCACATACCGTATGCATTTTCAGGCAACTGACAAATGTGTCCTACAGATAGCACTAGCATAGCACTTCAAGGGCACTTCATATGTAAACCTCACTCAGCACTGAAAGGAAATTCTCTTGTGCAGATTGATAGGGTGTCGTGTCCTCCAAGAGAGAGCGAATACGCCTGCTCATTCTCCACCGCATTCCTTGAATTAAATCATCACCAAAGCGGACATAAAATAAGCAGTTTCACAGGGATTCCAAATAAATGACASAATTTACATAAATAGCATGTTTCCACGTCCCCCCCAGCAAAATATTGTACACTAATGCTACTGTTTATCTATAGTCTACCTTGTCTGTTTCAAAGGCGGGGAGTGACCTGACCTGGGGAGATCATGGGAGTTTAGCTGCTTTAACCCCCAAACATGAACCTTTTCTGGGGGGGGGTTGTGATTTACTATGTGCCAAAGCCAAGGAGCTCACACCAGTGTGATTTACAGAGTGCAACTGGATTTGGAATAAGACTTAAAACCATTTAAGTTTACAACAGGGTTCACTCCATTACCTATCAGCCATCCACAAAGGCTTTCCAAGAAATCGCAGCTCAGCATCACTGATAACAGTACAAATAGTTTATGGTCCATCTATGTTATTTATGTGATGCCTGTTGCCTGTGTGTGATTCCTCCACAGCTGTGTTTATGTATGTAAACGGCTCCTAAATGGATACCTAAGTTGAAGTGTTCTTTGATTTGTTTCCACTCTCAACAATATCCCCAACAAGGAGAGAGGAACACTATTTCACCTCTACATAATTCAAAGCGTGTTTGACTTTTAACGAGGTACTAAAAATCCGGACGCAAGGCCCCACTCAACGCTGTATACCACAGCATAAATTCTTAATGCTGTTTTATGAACTCCATCAGTCCAATGTGTTTATATAATCTATAATAAAAATTCTAGACTGTATCTTAGGGACATTACATTTCCCCCAGAGGTCGAATATGACTCAAAAAGCACTCGTATACATGTCAATAGACGCTCTTATCCAGAGCAATTTACAGGTGCAATTAGGGTTATGTGCCTTGCTCAAGGGCATATCGACAGATTATTCAGCTAGGYGATTCAAACCAGCAACCTTTTGGTTACTGYCGCAACGCTCTTTACTGCTAGGCTACCTGACGTCCCATTCTTGGGCATGCTTAGTGGCGCAGCGGTCTAAGGCACTGCATCTCAGTGCTAGAAGCTTCATTACAGACCCTGGTTCGATTCCGTGCTATATCACAACCGACCGTGATTGGGAATCTCCATAGGGCGACGCACAATTGGCCCAGCTTTGGCCGGGGTAGGCCGTCATTGTAAGTAAGAATTATTGGCCTCTACTTCCCGTCGGTGTTGGCCTACACACTGTATATGGTTAGAATTCTCAACATATATTTTGTTCTCACATCACTCAAGTCCATTTCTCAGTATAATATCAAGTATGAGTTTAATCTGTGCAGTTGGTTTTAATATATTACACATTATT
>NC_036868.1:8252086-8259063 GCF_002910315.2 Salvelinus sp. IW2-2015 | reverse complement strand
TGTTCTTAACTGGGGGGGGGTTTTGCCTAGTTAAATAAAGTTTAAATAAATACAATTTGTATTGACAGCAGAGATCAACATCATCTCCTTTAACCAACTCTCCATCAGCATTGGCCTCACTTCCCCATTTGCATGGCCTCACTTCCCATCAGAATTGCCTCTACTTCCCTGTCAGCATTGCCTCTACTCCTCGTAGCATTGGCTCTACTTTCCAGTCAGCATGGTCTCTACTTTCCAGTCAGCATTGGCCTCTACTTCCCCGTCAGCATTGCCTCTACTTTCCAGTCAGCATTGGCCTCTACTCCCCGTCAGCATTGGCCTCTACTTCCCGTCAGCATTGGCTCTACTTTCCAGTCAGCATTGGCCTCTACTTCCCCGTCAGCATTGCCTCTACTCCCCGTCAGCATTGGCCTCTACTTTCCAGTCAGCATTGGCCTTACTTCCCGTCAGCATTGGCCTCTACTTCCCGTCGGTGCGCTCTACTTCCCGTCAGCATTGGCCTCTACTTCCCGTGCATTGGTCTCTACCCCGCGCATTGGCCTCTACTCCGTCAGCATTGGCCTCTACTTCCCTGTCAGCATTGGCCTCACTTCCCGTCAGCATTGCCTTCTACTTTCCCTGTCAGCATTGGTCTCTACTCCGCAGCATTGGCCTCTACTCCCTGTCAGCATTGGCCTCTACTTCCCTCAGCATTGCCTCTACTTTCCAGTCACATTGGCCTCTACTTCCCGCAGCATTGGCCTTACTTCCCCGTCAGATTGGGCTCTACTTCCCCGTCGGGTTGGCCTCTACTTCCCCGTCGGTGTTGGCCTCTACTTCCCCGTCAGCGTCGCCTCTACTTCCCCGTCGTGTGCGCCTCTACTTCCCCGTCAGCATTGGCCTCTACTTTCCAGTCAGCATTGGCCTCTACTCCCCGTCAGCATTGGCCTCTACTTCCCGTCAGAATTGGTCTCTACTCCCCGTCGGTGTTGCCTCTACTTCCCCGTCGTGTCGCCTCTACTTCCCCATCAGCATTGGTTCTACTCCCCGCGGTGTCGCCTCTACTTCCCGTCAGCATTGCTTCTATATTAACACACATTATTTATTTTGCTAAAGGCCATTCTACATGAGTTATTGGACAAGAGTAATATCAGACAGTGCCTCAATCTTCTTGCCTATAGCTTAATGTACAGTACTGTAGTATCAGTGTGTTACTCCATACGTTTCTCAATAACCAGTGACACATGTTGGCATGGATAATTGGCCTGATTTTAAGGGATGGTCTCACGTTTCTGAGAGTCTGAGGGACAAGGGGATACAATTACATGTCAAAAAGGGGATGTAGCGTGTGTCCATCTCTATATACGGGATCATAAATCAGCTGTCCGCCGACTAGCCAGCTACCCACTCTACCCCGCTGTCTGTCCCTTACAGGGCCAGGAATTCAGACTACAGGAAGGTTGTCATAGACTCTTTTTCTCTTATCATGAAGATCTATCTTCTAGACCAGTGGTTCCAAAACTGTGGGGCGCGAGGGGTCGGCAGGGGAACTCAGTCCGGCTTTAAAAGTAAARGTTCCCAGAACAGCCAAAATGTTCACTTCTGTTCTCAGAACTTWAAAAAAAAAATCTGTTTTACCGATCAGGAAACGTATGGCTTCATTCACACAACCAATGTCAAGCCAAAAACATACGTTCCCACAACTTCCAAGGAACCAAATGCGCTAGCTGAGTGGATTCTTCCTCCCATGGACATTTTGAAACACATCATAATAATATTTAACACAGTGCAGAAAACACAACCTTGGTTTTAGTCCCTTTATTTATTTTTWATTTTTTGTTACCTTGCACTTTACTTCAACCTAAAGTTTATTATTTTGACAGTTTTTTGAAAATTACATTAACGTGTTATTTAGAGATTAGTAATACATAATTGGCTTGCAATTTCAGGCATACATTTTTCTTGGTTGATTAAAAACGAATGGCACTAACTTGAGATATGTGCACATAATTAGGACTTTAATTAGGCACTGATGAGATTTACATGTGAAGGTCACTATTAATTAGGTTACCTAATCATCATCGGCAAGTATAAGAACACTGAACTACTTTATAACGTCATATATATATATATATATATATATAATAGTATATATAGTATATAGTAGTAGTATATAGTAGTTTATAAATTATGTCAAATATATTCACTAGTGTATAAATAATGTCAAATACAGTATATTCAGTAGTTAGTCGTTTATAAATAATGTCAAATATATTCACTAGTTTATTTCCCTGTTTTCATTTGATCTGAGAAAGTGGTGGAATGGTTCTCCAAGTATGATACGATACATTTTTATATTACAGTGTTCATCTGAAAGTAAAACATGAATGATCGAAGACAAAGCACCAGTGTGCACACTGCAGGCCATTCAGTCATTCCACTGTCAAACTGGGTTCACACTGGGTTCACCAAGAGATAATCAGCTATGTGCGTGTGTGTGAATGAATAAGGGACGCATGTTACTCATAGGTCACATCATTCAGTATCATGACACATTTGTCACAGTACCCATCTTTGCCCTATGGAACGCCTATTTATTCATCATTGGGGAGACAGACAAAGATGTGAGTATAGAGGCCTGTATGGCACATGGAATCAGTTTCATGGTCTGGAACAGTGGTTCCAACACTTTTTCACTCCCCCCCAGAGAACATCCCGCGCCCCGTCTACTGTTCATGACACAAACTGTTCACATACTTCTTGTTGGTGGAGAGACTTTGGCAGGTTTAAAGCTTATTTCCTGCAATTCTACACATTTTGTCATAGGATGCAAAGAACATTTTGCAGTTTAAAAGCACATTTTCGTGCAATTCTATACATTTTGCCATGTCTATTCATGTGATATTTGAGTGACAAAAAAAATACAACAACATCTATGGGCTAAAYAAACTCAATAAAATGGGCTATTTCTGACAAGTTATCTCTCTAAGGTGTGCAATAACTACCATGACAAGAGGAACTGATGATGCACTACCCAATTTTGAAATTGCACCTTGTGCATTCTACTATTACAACTTTCAAGAGTAAGTMTAAGTTGCAGTGAGGTTCTGAGAACATTTTACTCCGGTTCCTTGCCAGTTCTTCCAGGAGGTTTTATTAAAGCTCTGAGAATGGAAATTKTAGGTTATTTTGAGTTTTTTWAATAATTTCCTTAAAACTTTCAGTAACACTGCAAGCTTTTTTTGCCTCCCCACATGCAGAGATAGGTGACATGGAAATATAGGAATTAACATAGGAATTAATCACGCAAACATATTTTTTTTGTGTGTGACACGGCATCAGTGAGATTTGAACCTATAATCTTCTGTTCTCTATCTTCAGTCCACTGTGCCACCAGGATGGAGCTAGCGTACCATGTTTTTTTACTCATTCAGAGCTATTCATTTTAGTCTATTCAAACAGACCTKATTTCAAAGGAAACAAGCACTCATTAAGATCAGGTGTGGCCTATTAGTGGGTGTGACCAATGAGTGGGTGCGTCCACAGTGATCCATACAACCATGCAGGGGGGAGTGAGTATTTTTCTCCGTTCAAACAGTACATGAGTAATACATGTTTTTATTATTATTATTATGTAATACCCCTACTTCCCGCGTGTCCCTCTGCAAACATAACCCTTGTTGTAGAGGATACAAGATAGAGGATAGAAAACGTTTTGTTGATGCTGAGAACGGAATGTACATTCTTAATTAAGAATGTTCTCAAAACGTTACTAAAGTTTTCTTGTGTTTTTTATGGGAAGTTGTCTTTTTTTGACATTACCTTAAATAGAACCATGAGGAAACCTGTAGGAAACGTTAAGCTAAAGTACTGAAATTCCACAGAAGAATGTTATTTCTTAACGTTCTTGGAACAATTTGAGAACATGACTTTAAATAGAACCATGAGGAAACCTGTAGGAAACGTTAAGCTAAAGTACTGAAATTCCACAGAAGAATGTTATTTCTTAACGTTCTTGGAACAATTTGAGAACATGACTTTAAATAGAACCTTGAGGAAACCTATAGGAAACGTTATGCTGAAGTACTGAAATTCCCACAGAAGAATGTTATTTCTTAACGTTCTTGGAACAATTTGAGAACATTCCCAATGTCAAACCAGTTGGAGAACGTTCCTAGAACATTACAATTTTTTAAATTAAATGTAACCATGTTCGAACTTTTAGGAAACGTTCTGTAATGAAAGTAATAAAATACCAAGAAAATAACGTTTTTTGTCAAGTTCCTTAAGTATGCCAAGCAGCTATCCTGCACCATTCCTGGAAAGTTGTAGGAAGGTTGAATGCAAAATAACCATAGCACAACCATGCTCTCACCAAGCTTTAAGAAATATATGGTTCTCAGAACGTTATGTGCTAGCTAGGCACCCAGTATTACGCCACTCGATGCCCATGGCATGTTGAAAAAGATACCTAGATAATCCACATGGCCTGATCCAATTAGTGATTTGATTTGAATGAAGAAATAGATATATTGATGCAACAGCAGTGACCCTGGGAGTGTATAGCACCATCTGCAACATGGGAAACACAGTTTTGTATTTATATTTATTAAGGATCCCCATTAGTTCCTGCCAAGGCAGCAGCTACTCTTCCTGGGGTCCAGCAACATAAGACAGTCATATACCATTTAAAATATTACATGACATTACATTTCATTACACTTTACCCAATACATGTAGGCCTCCACTATCACATATTTACAATACAACATCCATGTGTATGTGTGTGTAGAGTYCGTGTCTTATCATGTGTATGTGTGTCACGTCCCTTGTGCATTCTGTTGATGTAGCTGTAAAAGATACTCTGCAACAGTTTGCTGCCTAACGTAATACAGATGTTTTCCTGGAACTCTGTGGCATGTTTTGATGAGGACGTTTGATCCAAACGTAGGGCTGTGTAGAGCTGCAGGGCTGTCTGCAATGCACTGGCACACCTATGACAGTTCAACTCCATACACAAGGGGTCATAGTTTACCCTCCATACCAACTATCGTACCAACAACAAGCAGCCCGGCCAGTACTGGTCCATGTCTCCAAAAATTGCTTGTGAAACGTCGATATACTGTATAAAATGGCATACTGTATATAAGTACACTCCTAGAAAAAAAGGTGTTATCTAGAACCTAAAACGGTTCTTCGATTGTCCCSATTTTTGGTTCTAGGTAGAACCCTTTTTGGTTCCATGTAAAATCCTTTCCACAAGGGGGTTCTACATAGAACCCAAAAGAGTTCTACCTGGAACCAAAAAGGGTTCTCCTATGGGGACAGCCGAAGAACCCTTTTGGAAAAATATCAGAAGATTGTTTATTTTAACATAAAAGGCATTTTGAAACACATACATTATATGCCCACTCACCCACACACACTCCCAGGAACCAKAAACAAATGGCCCGGGTCATAATGCACCCAGCCTGTGTAGCCTCGCTCTGGCTCCTCTCCACCTTCAGAGAGTGAGGCTTGTGGGTTTCCTAAAGCTAAACAACATGTAAMGGGTCATATTAGTGTGTAGCCCAAACTCTTTGGACGCTACAGACATTTTCGTGTCACCGCAGATGCAGAAGTGCGACATCTGCAGATGCGGTGGATTGAGATGTATCTAATGCAACAACAAAAAACAGATCTCCAGCTTAAACTGATGTATTTTTCATGCGGTTGATGTGTTCCGTGGATCCAATAGTTTGCATTAGATTTTAGTCTACATTGGGCTACACACAGCATCTCCAATATAGTCAGTAGCAGTCATGCAGGTGAATTGGAATGAGTGCATCCTGGAGTGAATGACTTGGGGACAGCTAGTGGATGGTGAGTAGAGCATGTGTGAAAGTAGACTTGTTGTGTTCAACCTAATGGAGCTGGGTCGAATGGATTGCAACAGTTACACAGCTTACACACAATCAATCGCACCGAGTGAACGGCTGTTGATCTACAAAAGGATGATCAACAACTCACCACATCAATTACAAACTAATTACTAAATACACCCTTTTCAATAGAGGGACAATTATAACAACTGAATAGCACATTTTCTCAACAGTAATTATGAGATGTTAAAGTAGACTATTCGTTTTTAACAGTCTGTTTTAAATGCTATCTTATTRAAAGTCCAGGTCTGCATTCCAAATGGCGCCCTATTCCATAGTTAAGTAGTGCACTATGTACTGTAGGGAATAGGGTGCTATTTGAGACACAACCCTGATCAGAAAGAGCTGAATTCCTAAACGGTCAGGGTCAGAGAGGAAATCACACGACAGCAGAGCAGTAACACAACTTAACGGGTCTGACTTGGATTTCATGGCCATATGAATAAATAATTAATGTAATTGTTCATTAGCTTTGGTGTTTAATGATTTGTTGTAATTGCTTGAGTTACTGAGGCCAGATCATAAAAAAGGGGAAATGTCGTTATTCAGATGTGAACTGGTGGGATGTACTGGAACTATGGTTTTCCGTTTGTCTTAATTTACATSAACATAGATTCATAAATTGTATTTGCTCCATTTCTTTCACTGCTGAAAACAATGACAAATGCATACCGCAGGGAAAAGCTGACAAATTCTAGGCCTACAATAAAGCATTATCTCACCCTAAAATAAAATAAACACTATAAAAAAAGATGTACATTTGGTGCCATTAGGCACAGGGGTTTTCTGAAAGACAAAGATCTCTGTCAACTGTAGCAATACCTTTTCGATACACGGTCACATTATGAGTGTGTTTAATTTGGATAAATGTTCAATAGAAAATACGTGGCGTGGATGTCTGGGTGGAGTGTCTGGGTGGATGTCTGGGTGGAGGTCTGGGTGGATGTCTGGGTGGAGGTCTGGGTGGATGTCTGGGTGGATGTCTGGGTGGAGGTCTGGGTGGATGTCTGGGTGGAAGTCTGGGTGGAGTGTCTGAGTGGATGTCTGGGTGGATGTCTGGTTGAAGTGCCTGGGAGG
>NC_036868.1:8195644-8250525 GCF_002910315.2 Salvelinus sp. IW2-2015 | reverse complement strand
GAGAGAGAGAGAGAGAGAGAGAGAGAGAGAGAGAGGGAGAGAGGGAGGGAGGGAGGGAGGGAGGGAGAGAGTGATTGTGATCTGTCACTGTGCTGCTCATACAAGCCCTATTTATTTTTATTCTTCACTTCCTTAATTTTTCACCTTGTCTGGATTTGGGCTGGCAACACTCAAGGCTGGAATGTATTCTTTGTGAAAAATAAATTATAACTGTATATAATATGCTCACGGTACATGTTGATGCCTCTTCATGGTAATGATTTGCTAAACCCAGTAGTCATGGTTTATAGAATGGTGTGTGTGAGTGCTCACTTGCTCGAGTGTGTTAATGGCTTATGTGTGATTTCGGTTACGTGTCGGTGCTTGTGTGTTCATGCTTTTGTGTGTGAGTCTGTGCGCTTGTGGGTCCATGCTTTTGTGTGTGTTTGTGTGGGGGAGCATTGAGGGGTGTGTGTGTATCAAACAATGGGCTCCAGCCATTTCCCCCCTCACAACACCAAGTCAGTACCCCTGCTAGGATCTCTGCTCCCAACAAGGCAGGTCAGATTTCACAGASTGTAAAAATAGCAGCTGACAATTCATTGCCTCTGATTTATGAAGCATGTCAATATCGAGACTAACAACACATTTTGCTGGGGAAGATTGGTGGTCCACTGGTCAGATATTAACCACAGCCTCGCGACACAATTTACAGCTGCTGCCGGGTGTCAAAATACAGTTGTTTTCAAAACTCCATCATCTTTACTGACACCATGAGAGCTCAGTAACCAACCTCAACAGCTAGTTAATGTTTTATTTTAAAGCTTGTCTTGTTCTTATCTTTTCCCAGACAGATCTTGTAGTGTTTTTCTAGTGTATTTACCCAGAGTGCATTGAGTGAATGTTGGAAAAAGATCTTTGTTCTTTTCTGAACATAGCAATGTGAACGCAAAGTGGACTCAGACCACAAAAATATTGAAGTGAACTTAGACATAAAATAGGATGTCTGTCATTTAAAAACTTTTGAAACAGTCTACAGTGTTGTGCCATTTCCCCTCAGAATCATACCAACTACAGTGGAGGGGAGGGCCCTACTGTACAACTCTATCAAGACCTTGGAGTTCTTGGTCAAGCATGGACTCCGTTATAGTTGGAGTAGTTTAACATTGTCCTGTAATATTCCCTGCATGCAGTGACAAGCTGCAGTCAGACCTGGGAAACTGCTGAGCGGCATAATTGTCATCTACGAAAAATGGAGACGCAGTGGAGAGGGGACAGAAATAGCAGGAGGGCTACCATGTTTAAAAAAGAGTGGCACATGTTGTCTTTCAAGGGGTGTTCCTTTCYCCTCCGACTGGGTCAGGTACCATCAATCACCAGCCTGTTCCCATCGGGGGGGAAGTGAGGGACATCATCCATTTTCTCAGGAATGTCCTACAAGTTATACAACTTTGTTCATAGTTGTTGATTATATTGGGTCTTTGAAATAGCTTGACTGGATCCAGTGTATTTTATGAGTGAGAGGGACAGTTTGAGACTGTTTCCCAAAGCAAAGCTTTAATTGAAAAGATATGTGTCTCGTCAAGTGGAACATTTGAAACCTTATTTTGAGCTGTCACTGACATACAACAGGTAATGAATTTTAGTGGCATCATCTGTAAATGATAGCTTAGTAATGTCATGTGCGCAGAGTTAAATCTGTACCGAGTTCAAACCAACGCTTTCTACCGCTAACCCAGCTAAATACCAGACAGTGTCAAAAGCAGTAAAGTTCATATTTTCTACCTGCTATTTAGATAATTATGTCAATATTTGGGCAATATTTCCTCACCAACAAAAGGAAAAACCTTTTTTATGCTAAAATAATGAGAAAATAGGTATTTCCCTGAAGATCTGTATGTTATGAATTGATACTACTTACCATTTCCAACATTTCAATAATGAATACCAAAAGAATGCACCAGCCTTTCTACAGACATCATCTAAAAATCAGCCCATTCCAAGTCCATCCCCACTCCCCATGTAATCGTTGATGGGAACAGTGGCAAGGAGAAGAAGGGAATTGTCCTGATTTCTGCCATGAAGTAGCCTCAACCCATGGAGAGAGATAGAGAATGGAGCGGTGGCATCACAGCATGCATAATTCATGAGTGTAAATTAACCCTGAGTGGGGCTCCATCAATCAGGGGAGCTGCCATAACAGGCTGGGGGTGCAGGCCCAGGGAGCAAGGGGCCTGGGGTATGGACGGTGGCAGTTAGAGGTTGGAAGGGGTAGGGTGGTCTGTCAAGTGGAGTGTTACACCCACTCCTCGAATTAGCCACCRACCATTTCAACAGGTGGCCTCTACAGTAATGTATGGCATGTGGGCAGGCCCAGACTAAGGGACTTGAATTTGGAGGAGGAAACTGGGCCACTTTGAATGCAACAACAGAGCCATTGAGCTGTGTGGATCCTTCATATTAAAGAGAATATTGTCGTATTTTCTAAAATAATTTGATCTCAGTGACATTGTTTTTGTATTGTGTTATGGAATGATGTGTTGATTGACATCAACAAAATACCTTATAGTGGAGGGTTTCAATGTGAGCATTGATCTGAGTGTAAATACTTATCTGGTGCTGAGTTACATCTGTAGAAATGAATTAGAAAAAATATATATATATGTGTCCATTTATTTATTTATCCCCACTGTTGTGAAACGCTGAAAAATATTTTATTGATTGCCTTACAGCTAGCTATGAGGGGGCACTTACAAGAGAGGCCTTTTTGCACCTGCATTATTGTTTTTCTGGATCCTGAAAAATTCTTACGTAACAGAAGGAGAAAGAACAAAAATAGATGACAAACACGGACAGAAAAGGTCTCCTTGGGCAGCCATATTGGTTGCATCAGGTTCATCAACACACATGCAAGTGTGAATTCACTGCATTTTCTCTGTTTACTTACAAATGATTAGTTTATCACAATTCTACAGAGTGCTATATCCTATGATATCTTGTGAAGTTAGATGCAATTTGAAGATATTACAGGATGTTTGGCAGACAATATACTACCTTTTTTTACCTCGATCATTGTACTGTTGGAAATGAAGTTCCCTCAAAGGCACGTTAAACTACAGTTCCTGCATACAAGCCACATTAGAGATTCAAAGCATTATTCAATGGAGAGAAAGGCTATTAACTCAGCATTCTGGGACGGAGTCCAAGTCCGATCAGAATTCTGGTGTGGTTAAATCCCCACAAGAGTTCCTCAAACGGGGCTGGCGCTTTCTTCTGACAGACAAGCTGCGGACACAGACATAATGACGTTAGCCACGGTGGTCTTATATTTGGATGGCTGTTTGTTTAACTGCATATTCATTGGCTGTTTGCTGATAAAACTGGCGGAAACCTCTCGGAGGAGTCGGACACCGCTAACAAATTGCGATGGATCTTTTGGAGATGACTATTGTTTCACTCTCTTCACCCTGATACTCCATACATTAGAATGACTCAGGTAAATTGACATGAAAAACGGGCTGTGGCTGGTGTCAATGTTTGGTCTGTGGAWCTCTGTGACATCCACCACTGTTACAATCTGTTTTTGATAGAAATGGGGGATACATGACACGGATAATGCTTGTTCTCTTACTCCCAAACATTTGTGTCCAGTTTATGACCATAGCCCAAAGTCTGATTGAAATCCCAGTCTTTGGGGTGTCCACCCGCTCTGGGTGAGTAACTTCCTTATGTTATAAAATACATTTTACCAAGACAAATATGATTCTTTATGAACTTAATCATTCAGTAGTGTCTTTCTTACATATGATTAACATTATTTCCAAAAAGTCAGATTTTGTAACCTAATATATCCGATCATAGGCACCTAGTTCTGTTGACAGAGCGATTTACTTTTTCGCGGTGACTTTTGAGGATTTTAAAAATGGTGGTGGTTGTCTGCAAAGTAGTTTAAACTGAATTCAATGTAAAAGGCTATGAAAATAAAAAGCTTGTGGTGAGCTCAGTTCTCCGTTGAAATTTCACAGTGGTAGGCTCAGTGCTCCGTTGATATTTCAGAGTGGTACACTCAGATCCATTAACATTTTCAACAGTGTACGCTCAGTTCTGCCCATTGGACATTTCACAGTGGTACGCTCAGTTCTCCATTGACATTTTCACAGTGGTACGCTCAGTTCTCCATGACATTTCACAGTGGTACGCTACAGTTTCCCATTAACATTTCACAGTGGTACGCTCAGTTCTCCATTGACATTCACAGTGGTACGCTCAGTTCTCCGTTGATATTCACAGTGGTACACTCAGTTCTCCATTGACATTTCACAGTGGTACGCTCAGTGTTCCTTTGACATTTCACAATGGTACGCTCAGTTCTCCGTTGACATTTCACAATGGTACGCTCAGTTCTCCGTTGACATTTCACAGTGGTACGCTCGGCTCTCCGTTGACATTTCACAGTGGTACGCTCAGTTCTCCTTTGATATTTCACAGTGGTACGCTCAGTGCTCCATTGACATTTCACAGTGCTACGCTCAGTTCTCCATTAACATTTCACAGTGGTACGCTCAGTTCTCCGTTGAATTTCACAGTGGCTCCTCAGTCTCCATTGACATTTCACATTGGTACGCTCAGTTCTCCATTGACATTTCACAGTGGTACGCTCAGTTCTCCGTTGACATTTCACAGTGGTACGCTCAGTTCTCCATTGACATTTCACAGTGGTACGCTCAGTTCTCCGTTGATATTTCACAGTGGTACACTCAGTTCTCCGTTGACATTTCACAGTGGTACGCTCAGTTCTCCGTTGACATTTCAACAGTGGTACGCTCAGTTCTCCATTGACATTTCACAGTGGTACGCTAAGTTCTCCATTTACAATTCACAGTGGTACGCTCAGTTCTCCGTTGACATTTCACAGTGGTACGCTCAGTTCTCCGTTGACATTTCACAGTGGTACGCTCAGTTTTCTCCGTGAATTTCACAGTGGTACGCTCAGTTCTTGACATTTCAACAGTGGTACGCTCAGTTCTCCATTGACATTTCACAGTGGTGCGCTCAGTTCTCCATTGACATTTCACAGTGGTACGCTAAGTTCTCCATTTACAATTCACAGTGGTACGCTCAGTTCTCCGTTGACATTTCACAGTGGTACGCTCAGTTCTCCATTGACATTTCACAGTGGTACGCTAAGTTTCTCCATTAACATTCACAGTGGTACGCTCAGTTCTCCGTTGACATTTCACAGTGGTACGCTCAGTTCTCCGTTGACATTTCACAGTGGTACACGCTCAGTTCTTCCCATTGACATTTCACAGTGGTCGCTCAGTTCTCATTGACATTTCACAGTGGTACGCTCAGTTCTCCTGTGACATTTCACAGTGGTACGCTCAGTTCTCCGTTGACATTCACAGTGGTACACTCAGTCTCCATTGACATTTCACAATGGTACGCTCAGTTCTCCATTGACATTTCACAGTGGTACACTCAGTCTCCATTGACATTTCACATGGTACGCTCAGTTCTCGTTGACATTATTCACAGTGTGCGCTCAGTCTCCATTGACATTTCACAGTGGTACGCTCAGTTCTCCGTTGAACATTTCACAGTGGTACGCTCAGTTCTCCCGTTGACATTTCACAGTGGTACGCTCAGTTCTCCGTTGACATTTCACAGTGGTACACTCAGTCCCTGACATTTCACATGGTACCTTCTCATTGACATTCACAGTGGTACACTCAGTGCTCCATTGACATTTCACAATGGTACGCTCAGTTCTCCGTTGACATTTCACAGTGGTCGCTCAGTTCTCCATTGACATTTCACAGTGGAACGCTCAGTTCTCCGTTGACATTTCACAATGGTACGCTCAGTTCTCCGTTGACATTTCACAATGGACGCTCAGTTCTCCGTTGACATTTCACAGTGGTACGCTCGGCTCTCCGTACATTTCACAGTGGTACGCTCAGTTCTCCTTTGATATTTCACAGTGGTACGCTCAGTGCTCCATTAACATTTCACAGTGCTACGCTCAGTTCTCCATTAACATTTCACAGTGGTACGCTCAGTTCTCCATTGACATTTCACAGTGGTACGCTCAGTGCTCCGTTGACATTTCACAGAGGTACGCTCAGTTCTCCGTAGACATTTCACAATGGTACGCTCAGTGCTCCGTTGACATTTCACAGAGGTACGCTCAGTTCTCCGTAGACATTCACAGTGGTACGCTCAGTGCTCCGTTGACATTTCACAGAGGTACGCTCAGTTCTCCGTAGACATTTCACAGTGGTACGTTCAGTGCTCCGTTGACATTTCACAGAGGTACGCTCAGTTCTCCGTAGACATTTCACAGTGGTACGTTCAGTTCTTCATTAGCATTTCACAAGGGTTTCGCTCAGTACTCTGTTGACATTTCACAGTGGTACGCTCAGTTCTGCATTAACATTTCACAATGGTTCGCTCAGTTCTCTGTTGACATTTCACAGTGATACAGTGATTCTCCCTTGACATTTCACAGAAATACTCTTGTTTTTGTGAGAAATCTTCTAAAAAGATCAGGAATATAGCATCTATATAAAAAGCTTACACTAAATTATGAAAATACTACATTTCATATTTCAAAATCTATTTCTATCTTACCTCTATATAGTTTTTTGTCCTCCTGATTCGAAAAGAAACATAACGAGTTCAATGGTGAGCCTGTCAGTTAGCCCCAATTCTCGCATAGCTTCCAACCTAGCTGACGCAATGCAATTTTCCAGTTTTGACCACTTTTTTTTCTCTGGCCTCCAATGATTTAGTCACCCTAATTTTGGACTAATTTGGATTATGATAGATACATGAGTTTCGGACAGTTGGTTTTCTRAGAGGAGCATCTACATAAAAAACATAATTTTACCCATTGGTCAAAATATGTGTTTTTGATTGGACACCCTTCACTCTTTGTGTTTCTTCCAATCAGGACATTTTGGGATGCGTAATTTTTTATTATTGTACAATGTTCCTTTTAACTGTAGTGTTGAAAATGAAGGCTCTGATATCTGGATAAAACTGATGACAATGACAATAATTACGATCACAACAATTTCTCTTTCCGTCACTGTGAAAGGCTCTTTGATTAGTAATCTAGTCTGCATGTGCCTATCTCTGTCGCAATTTCTATTCTTGATTTATATTCGTTTCTGATTTGCTCAAGGATYAAAAATATAAAGAAGTAACAAAAATATATTTTCAGATATTACACATGCCTATAGCATTTTCGACAATATCAATATCGTAGTGCCTGGAATCTGATGTGCAGTATAATGAGGAGAAATTGGGATTCTGGTGTATCACTTTATAGATTAGTTTTTTTTTCTCTGCTATGGTTTTAGTGCACAGCAGCTGTAAGCTCTGTACACAGCTCATGTGTAGTACTTTGTTTCCCTCGTATTCCTCTATTTAGGTCAAGCTACAGATTGGCTTCTGTGAGATAGAAAATTGTCAAAATCACTCACCATATTGCACTCACTGACATAAAGGCAGTGAGTGCAAAAACTGTAGAAAATCATCTTGCTCTTTGTTACTTATATTTTCTTATACTAAAGCGTAGAACTTTGGTCATTTTGGTCAATGATGGGTTAATTGAAAGTGTCCTAAAACCGGTGTATGTACATGTTATTACATAGACAGGTACAGTGTAATTACAGTGTACTGTATCTCCATAGTGAGATTTTATGCAAATCCTTGAAATTGTAAGCCTACCTACATTCCAAGTTTCAAGTTTTAATGTCACATGCACAAGTACAGTTAAATGCCTTTCTTGCGAGCTCTAAACCCAACAATGCAGTAATCAATAACAATGTAATACTAAAAATGACCCAAGGTATAATAAAAAGACAATAAATTTTAAAAAGAAGAACACAAAGTAAGTAAGCACCCTATATACAGGGTCAYTCAGTCCACATTCAATCATAAGTTGTAGGCTACATACCGTGACTTCAGAAAGTATTCACAACCCTAGACTTTTTCCACATGTTGTTGTGTTACAGCCTGAATTTAAAATGGATTGAATTGAGATGTTGTGTCACTGGCCTACACACAATACCCCCATAATGTCAAAGTAAAATGATATATTTTAAAATTTCAACAAATTAATAAAAGATGAATAGCTGAAATGTCTTGAGTCAATAAATATTCAACACCTTTGTTATGGCAAGCCTAAATAAGTTCCGGAGTAAAACGTGCTTWACAAGTAAACATAATACGTTGCATGGACTCAATCTGTGTGCAATAATAGTGTTTAATATGATTGTTTAATTACCACAACATCTCTGTACCCCAAACATACAATTATCTGTAAGGTCCCTCAGTCAAGCAGTGAATTTCAAACACAGATTCAACCACAAAGACCAGGGAGGTTTTCCAATGCCTCGCAAAGAAGGGCATATGTTGGTAAAGCAGACATTGAATATCCCTTTGAACATGATGAAGTTATTAATTACACTTTGGATGGTGTATCAACACACCCAGTCACTACAAAGATACAGGCGTCCTTCCTAACTCAGTTGCCGTAGAGGAAGGAAACCGCTCAGGGATTTCACCATGAGGCCATTGTTGACTTACTCCACAATACTAACCTAAATGACAAAGTCAAAAGAAGGAAGCTTGTATAGAATACAAATATTCCAAAACTTGCATCCTGTTTGCAACATGTGTCAAAGCAATTCACTTTTTGTCCTGAATACAAAGTGTTATGTTTGGGGAAAATCCAATACAACAAATTACGGAGTACCACTATCCATATTTTCAAGCATAGTGGTGGTTGCATCCTGTTATGGGTATGCTTGTAATCGTTAAGGACTGGGAAGTTTTTCAGCATAAAAAAAATCGGAATGGAGCTAAGCACAGCCAAAATCCTAGAGAAAAAACTATTTCAGTCT
This sequence comes from Salvelinus sp. IW2-2015, assembly GCF_002910315.2. Classification (NCBI taxonomy): domain Eukaryota; kingdom Metazoa; phylum Chordata; class Actinopteri; order Salmoniformes; family Salmonidae; genus Salvelinus; species Salvelinus sp. IW2-2015. Next base: position 8,241,631 of record NC_036868.1, on the reverse strand, counting down.
ACTTTCCAACAGACACAAGGAGATGAATTCACCTTTCAGTAGGACAATAACCTAAAACACAAGGACACATCTACARTGGAATTTCTTACCAAGAAGACAGGGATGGTTCCTAAGTGGTCGAGTTACAGTTTTGACTAAATCTGCTTGAACATCTATGTCAAGACCTGAAAATGGTTGTCTAGCAATGATCAACAATCAATTTGACAGAGCTTGAATAATTTTGAAAAGACTAATGGGCAAATGTTGCACAATCCAGGTGTGGAAAACTCTTAGAGACTTACCTCGAAATAATCACAGCTGTAATCACTGCTGGGTTGAATATTTATCTAATTAAGATGTATAAGTGTTTTATTTTCATGCATTTTCTACAAGTGTTAGAATTTTTCTTCCACTTTGACATTACAGAGTATTTTGTGTAGATCGTTGAAAAAAAATTACAATTACATTCATTTGAATATCACTTTGTAACACAACAAAATGTGAAAAAAGTCAAAGGGTGTAAATACTTTCTAATGGCACTGTGACAACCATGTAACTACATAGATTTTAGTGACAATGTTGGAGTGTAAGTAATTTTCTTACATCTACAGATACAATATTGCTTTACTAACCAGCGTCTGTAAGGAAAAGCTGAGGAATTCTTCACTTGTTTATTTATTCAAACAGTTAATAAATAGAGAAATTAAAACCCTACTCACCCTAAAACCATAACTGGGATAACTGGGATCCTGAGTGGCGCAGCGGTCTAAGGCGTCACTACAGACCTGGGTTCGGTCCCGGGCTGTATCACAACCAGCCGTGATCGGGAGTCCCATAAGGTGGCTCACAATTGGCCCAGTGTCGTCTGGGCTATGGGAGGGTTTGGCAGGGGTAAGCCATCATTGTAAATAAGAATGTGTTAAATAAAGATTAAATAAAGAAATAACTGATGACATCCTGTAAAAAAGACATTGAACAAACAGAGACAACTAGGATAGAAAAACATTGGAAGACCTTCACTCACATTGAAATCCATGGAAGGCCTGGTCTGCTTTCTAGCCAATGCTTTTCGAACGTTTTGATTTGCTCTGTCATAACTCATAACTCAACCTTTACCCACATTAATCTATGGGCGGGCCCGGGGACACGGTATTAATTCTCTGGACGGGCCTCTACACGGGCGTCCATCTGCRCAAGAAGTGGGAACAGAGTTCAACACGTGGTCTGCGTCCCAAATGGCACCCTATTCTCTTTATAGTGTACTACTTTTGATAGGGCTATTGTGCACTATATAGGGAGTAGGGTGCCATTTGGGATTCAAACATGGTATAATTACCCTAAAACCAGCTGGTGAGACAGGGCCTATAGCAGTGTTGCTCCAGCACAATGCCAAGTGTCCTGCTTTTGCTGTGTTAATGAGAAATCCTTCAATGTTCTTTTCTTCTTTAACTTGTGCATTTAGCCAGTTCTGCCAACATGACTATACACAGGGCCTAGATAGAACAGTGTGTGTCAACATCTTGAGCTCCATTCATCCTGATCCTTTATTTAATGGCCATGGGCATCAATGCCAGTCAGTATGGACAGCATCTGGTGACAGCACATCTCAGATACAAATGGACGCATATAGATTTTATTACTTTGTGGTTGATTTGTCATTGTATATGAAACCTGTGACAATGATACTCAATTGAAGTGAATTACTTAATTGAACTGAGTAGACTCAAAGGAGATATTGAGCAAATAGAGCTATAACATACATGCTATAACATACATGCATAACATACATGCATAACATACATGCTATAACATACATGCATAACATACATGCATATGCTATACATGCATACATGCATATGCTATAACATGCTATAACATACATGCATAACATACATGCATAACATACATGCTATAACATACATGCTATAACATACATGCTATAACATACATGCATAACATACATGCGGCCTTTAAAAGCTTCATTAAACTGTGCGAGTACAGGATGTAATATAGCTATTTAAGCAGCTCTCTGGATTGGAGATCTAGACATGACATAATGGCACCAGTGGGCCTGTCTCCTTATCTGGAGGGGCTGTGAAAACTGTCACATCTGTGGTTGGCTTCTAACCGATAACAGACTTGTAGTGGTGGATCAATGAGGACTTTGACTCAGTGATTGAAAGATCTTGACGTGGTGACATGAATGTGCGCTCAATGGCACTGACAATCAGCCACTGCTTTACAGGGWAGTTTTACAGACGCCACTCTCACCAACATGTTGCACGTCGCACTTATCTACTTGTCAAACGGCTGACGTACAGTGTGATTTAAATGCCATGGACAGTATTAGATCTGACAAAGTTCCAGACATTTTTGATAACATCAAAAAGAAGTGTCTTAATCCCTGATAAAATGTCCCTTCTGACAACTGATCATTGATTTAATCTCCAGCGCTCTCAGTTTGAACCATAAACAAAGTGTCCTCCGTGGCATGTAGCCCCCTTCTAAATCGATGGACCAAACATATCAATCAACAGTGATAACCCGAGCCGTTCTGTACAGAGAAGCCCAGTCCCTACAGTTATACTGTAATGAAAACAACACACCGTCATACGCAATGTGTTTCCAAAGATGGCTTCAGAGGGGAGTAGGGTGMGGGGGTGGGCTTTTAAACAGCAAGCCAATCTTCTGTCACGTCAATCAAATGGGCCATCCATCCAGCAATCACTCAGCTAGCCGGTGGTGGCATGGGCATTAATAACAGGGCCTAACAGCAGGCTTGGAGGGACTGTATACAGAACTGTATAACTCGCTCTGCTTCCCCTGTAGTCCAATACCAAAAAGAAAACAGCTAACTCTCCAGCTGAGGTGCGCAGTACTCTGCCACTTATTCAAATGAAGTCACAGAACTCATTGGGAGTCCCACCGAGGACAAAAACAAGGAGGCCCGGAACATGGAAAGCGATTAACATTTCATAGAATTTGGATTCCAAACAGCACCGCAACTGCCATTGTCTTCAACTAAACAGATTAAATGTTTGTTCACTTGGTTGTTTCAATAGTGATTAAAACAATAAAATGCTAAAGCATTACAAGGTTTTTGTCACTCATGGAACCGTAAATCAGGAACTGGTTAGGTCAAATTAAAACAACTACCATTAACACACAGTTTTCAGTAATGGAGGGTTGGAAAAGCCCTCATGTTTATGGAATTTTTCCAGACAGCGATGGTTATTTGTTGAATCGCTTTTTTCATTGGTATCTAAATTGTCTCTGGTAACCACAAAGGATTAACTGTTCATTTGCTCTTGTTGTAAAACAAAGCTGTTGACTTGTTTACTAGACAGTCATTTAATTTACTTAGGAAGGAACTGTAACGTCACATTGACCTCCAAGAGGTCATCACCCTTATCACACAGGGTACAACTGCAATGTCCACAGATTKTTGAAGAAAACAAACAAAGAAAATGACTAATATTGTAGCATTACAATACTATCCATTACAAATTCTGGTCATCAGTCTGTATACTGTATATGTTTCATTACATTTCATCAATATGATAAGTGAGTCTCAGGAAGATAATCAAAATGCATGCTAAACTCAACAGCCATTTGCGTTTCTCAGTATGCGGTCCACTGGGAATTGGGCTAGTAACTTGAAAGTGAGTGAAGGACTTACGTCTACTCTTTTCCCAGTCCAGCGCACTTTAACTGTGAGCAACCTTGTCCCAATGAAAGGCATTGATGAAGTGGTCTTAGACTCATTGAGGAGGCCTCAGGATTGATGGGACAGGATGTGTTACTGTGGCACCTGTGCCTTGTCAAGCATGTGACCCTCCCATTGAGGAGTCACTCTCTACGGCTAAGCCAGCAGTCACAGGTCCTCCCATTGTCAGAGCTTACCCTGGACTTTGCCCCCAAACAATGACTTGGGACCGTCTCTTTGAATTTAATTAGACTTGGAAAAGTATAGACCTAAAGCTTCCTCAATGGCTCTAGAATGAATTGATCATTGTTTTCTTGAGCATTGGAGAATGTTGAGTAGTGGTAGTAGTGGTAGTAGTGGTGGTGAAGGTGAAGGTACTATTGGTAGTAGTCATGGTGGTAGTAGTGGTAGTAATAGTAATGGTAGTAGTGGTGGTAATAGTGGTAGTAGTGGTGGTAGTAGTGGTAGTGGTGGTAGTGGTGGTGGTAGTAGGGATTGTGGTAGTAGTAGTAGTGGTGGTAGGGTCGGCGTAGTAATGGTGGTGGTAGAAGTAGTGGGTGTAATAGTAGTTGTCGTGGTAGTAGTGTGGTGGTAGTTGTAGTTAGTGGTGGTGGTAGTAGTGGTGATAGGTGTGGTTAGTAGTAGTAGTGGTGGTCGTAGTAGTGGTATTAGTGGTGGTAGTTGTGGTGGTGAGAGTAGTGGTAGTGGTAGTAGTGGGTAGTGGTAGTGTGATGGTTGTGGGGTATTAGTGGTGGTATGTGGTAGTGGTAGTATAATAGTGGTCGGTGGTAGTAGTAGTAAACAGTGGCAGTGGTGTGGTATGTAGTAGTAGTGGTGGTGGTAGTGGTGGTGGTAGTGTGGTAGTGGTGGAGTAGTAGTAGTGGTGGTAGTAGTGGTAGTGGTTCAGTAGTGGTAGTGGTGGTTAAGTGGTAGTGGTGGTGTTGGTGGTAGTAGTGGTGGTAGTGGTAGTGGTAGTAGTGATGTGTGGTTTAGGATAGTGGTTGGGTAGTGTAGTGGTAAGGGTAAGTTAATAGTGGTGGTGGTGGTGCGTAGTAGTAGTACAGTGGGCTAGGTGGTAGTGGTTGGTGGTAGTAGTGTAGTGTGTGTAGTGATGGTTGTGATATTAGTGGTGGGTTGTCGGTAAGTAGTGAGTAACAGTGTTGTGGTAGTGTGGTGGTGGTAGTAGTGTTAGTGGTAGTTAGTGATGGTGTGATATTAGTTGGTGCGTTGTGGTAGTAGTGGCGTTAGTGTAGTGGTAGTGATGGTGGTGGTAGAAGTAGTAGTAGTGGTGGTAGTAGTGGTAGTATTAGTAGTAGTAGTAGTTGTCGTTGTGGTAGTAGTGGAGGCAGTGGTGGTGGTAGTAGTGGTGGTAGTAGTGGTAGTAGTGGTAGTGGTGGTAGTAGTAGTAGTAGTTGTTGTGGTAGTAGTAGTGATGGTAGTGGTGGTAGTAGTAGGTGGTGGTGGTATTAGTGGTGGTTGTGGTGATTGTGGTGGTAGTAGTAGTGGTGGTTGTGGTATTAGTGGTGGTTGTGGTATTAGTGGTGGTAGTGGCAGTAGTAGTGGTGGTAGTAGTGGAGGTAGAAGTAGTAGTAGTTGTTGTAGTGGTGGTGGTGGTGGTGGTAGTAAAGGTGATGGTAGTAGTAGACATTATGTTCCTTGGTCTCATACTCTGGGCCCCCTGATTTACAATATACAGTTATTGACAGTTGCGGCCCCAAACAAATCTAGACGATCATCAAAAACAACCTCAGATATTCTTCTTAATCACTGTCCCAAATGGAAGTAAATATTTTGCATTTATTTAATTATTTATGATTGAGATTTGATAATTCTGCAACTAATGAGGAAGATTAATTTTCAGTGGAAAAATCAGGAAATAAATATGTTTAGATTTTCCTATGCATTGTTATTGGCACAACAATAATGAAATACTACAAGATTATGATTTGAATGATTTTATGCAAATAGAAAAGACACAGCTAGATTGTAGCTATGACATTGATTTCTTGAGAAACTCTCCTTTCTAATACTGTGGAAGGTTGCTTATAATATTGAGCAAATCTGCTTCCATAACGCTGCTGCGTGTSTCAAATTAAGCAAGGCTTAATTCACATTCACATGTGCTGCTTTGCTCTATATTTCCTTCTTGAATCACTTATATTCTATTAGGCAGTATTTGCAAATTCCACAAAGCTATTTTTGCTGCCAGATCAGAATTTGTTCCAGATTGTCTTTGTTGGAGGACTAGTTTGGAGCGGCTTTTCAGTAACCACTCCTCTATCTCCTCCTCCTCCTCCTCCTCTTTCGGCAGGCAGGCCAACCAGGCCTATGGGAGGCTGGCCCGGCCACTCAGGCCAAGCTGTTTCTGTTCTCTGGCGGCTCCTTTTGAAGCTCTGTCTCACACACACTGATCCCGATCGTGGCTTACTGCCCTGCCGTCTTTGCTAATTAATACATGCACTCATATAAAATTGTAATTAATTAAGTCACAAAGGCCTTTTCATATTTTGTAATGAATCCTTTAATTCTCTGCTTCGGCTTGTTTTTTTTAACAGTTTTTGTGCACTTCATGATGCATAAAAAAGGTAAAACATGACTTTGTGGTTGTGAAAACAATACTTCTTTTGATCTTTTTTCACTCTGCGCCTTCTGATCAATACAGACTTTGTTCCTTTGATCACTGAGCCTATATATGCATTAAACCAAAGTCTGACTTAAACAGATTTTAGTAGTGAACCATAGATATAGCTGGCGGTTGGATCTGAACTCAGAGAGAACATATGGGGTTAATTAAGCTGAGTTTGCTTCTGGATTGGGTTCAACTGATCCACAATAGAGACCTGCAGAATAGGTGGTCTCAGGCCATTTGGCAAGGCGATTGTGGGCAGCCTCGGAGTTAGCAACATGAAAGTATCAGGTGTTAGCCAGCAAATGATCCGGGAAAAGTGAGGCTGGGATAGCAGATTGGCCGCTGGCTCCGGCTGACTCCGGCCCCATGTTTCACTTCCACTGTTTACGGATGGAGAGAAGAGGCAGGGGAGGGTAGCGGTGCATGATCCACAATGCTGTTTAAATACAACTCTCTGCCTTTACACAGACACACACTCATAAGAAGCTTGCTTATATTTCTCAATGGAACACAGGTTAAGGAACAAAAGCACATATTGTCAGGTTACTCCTGGTGATTAAATATGTTCAGTAGTTTTATGCTGTATTCTTTAGCAAATTTTCTAAGCGTACATTGTTCTCTGTTTGGATTTCGATGTTATTTCTCTTGACCGGTTTAATTCATACCATGGGACTGTAGAGAGGACAGCAGACAATGTTTGATGAAACCAAGACAACTCTGATGTGCAATCAATCAGATCACATACAGTAGCAGGCTGGAATTTTTTCTCATATTGTGGTTAGATGGATTTTAAGTCACAGCTGGGTTGAGCTCACATAACATCACACACATGCATGCGGATCTAAAGTTGTCTAGCTGGTGTTGCATTTGAGGTAAACCTTTTGAGTGAAACGGGATAATATGTTCCATGAGACTTCAACTGAGGTTAAGAGCATGTTCTTGGATCTGGATAAAACTCAGTGACGGGAAGTCTAAATCCAAAGCACTGCTGTATGATACTGGATGTAAATAGTGCCTTCCTGGTATGTCTTTGTCTTTCATGACCATGGTAAACAATTAGGCTTTTTGAGTCAGAATTTAGCATTAGAAAGGGCTTGCTTTAACTGAGGACTAAGAGCAATATGTTTATACATCGCCATACTGATCTGTTAAAAACAGAACCAGCTATGGAATGACAGCGGTTAGGTGACTCACAGACGGATTTGGACTTTTGTAGCTTTTGTTTATGTGCCACAAACCTCAAATGAATAAATGAAACGAAAAATGAAATAACAATGTTTTGTGTGACAAAGAGCTTATATCATTTTATTTTCAGGGTGACCTTTTCATCCTCATGCATAATTTATATACCCCCAGAAAACACCTTTCAGAAAAAATACAAAGAAAACCCAATCCCACTTGGATTACATCTTTGGCTCTAGGTGTCTTCCCAATGTATCTTCATTACCCGTGTGTGTGTGTCTGTGTGTGTGTGTGGGTGTGTGTGTGCGCGCACATGTGTGTATCTGTGTGTGTATATGCATGTATTTATTTATAGACAGTACCAGTCAAAAGTTTACACAGACCTACTCATTCAAGGGTTTTTCTTTATTTTTACTATTTTCTACCTTGTAGAATAATAGTGAAGACATCAAAACTATGAAATGTATTATTTTTTATTTAACCTTTATTTAACTAGGCAAGTCAGTTAAGAACAAAATCTTATTTACAATGACGGCCTAGGTGTGCCGTTTTGCCGTTTTGCAAAACGTTAGATTTTTACCTTGTCAGCTCGTGGATTCGATCTAGCAACCTTTCGGTTACTGGCTCAACGCTCTAACCACTAGGATACCTGCCGCCCCAAATAATAACACATATGGAATCATGTAGTAACTAAAAAAGTGTTAAACAAATCAAAATATATTTTATACTTGAGAATCTTCAGAGTAGCCACCATTTGCCTTGATGACAGCGTGCACACTTTTGGCTTTCAACTAATTTCACCTGGAATGCTTTCCAACATTCTTGAAAGAGTTCCCACCTATGCTGTTGGCTGCTTTTCCTTCACTCTGCGGTCCAACTCATCCCAAACCATCTCAATTGGGTTGAGGTCAAGTGATTGTGGAGGCCAGGTCATCTGATGCAGCACTCCATCACTCACCTTCTTGGTCAAATAGCCCTTACACAGCCTGGAGGTGTAATTTTGTGTCATTGTCCTGTTGAAAACAAATGATAGTCCCACTAAGTGCAAACCAGATGGGATGTCATATCACTGCAGAATGCTGTGGTGAGCCATGCTGGTTAAGTGTGCCTTGAATTCAAAATAAATCACAGACAGTGTCATCAGCAAAGCACCCCGACACCATCACACCTCCTCCTCCATGCTTCACGGTGGAAACCACACATGCAGAGATCATCCATTCACCTTACCCTGCGTCTTACAAAGACACAGTGGTTGGAACCAAAAATCTCAAATTTGGAATCATCAGACCAAAGGACAGATTTCCATCGGTCTAATGTCCATTGCTCGTGTTTCTTGGCCCAAGCAAGTCTCTTCTTCTTTTTGGCGGCCTTTAGTAGGGGTTTCTTTGCAGAAATTCGACCATGAAGGCCTGATTCATGCAGTCTCCTCTGAACAGTTGATGAACTCTGTGAAGTATTTATTTGGGGTGCAATCTGAGGTGCAGTTAATTGCCGATTTCTGAGGCTGGTAATGCGAATGAACTTGTCCTCTGCAGCAGAGGTAACTCTGGGTCTTCCTCTCCTCTGGCGGTCCTCATGAGCCCAGTTTTATCGTAGCGCTTGATGGTTTTTGTGACTGCACTTTAAGAAACTTTAAAAGTTCTTAAAATGTTCCGCATTGACTACCTTCATGTCTTAAAGTAATGATGGACTGTCATTTCTCTTTGCTTATTTGAGCTGTTCTTGCCATAATATGGACTTGGTCTTTTACCAAATAGGGTATCTTCTGTATACCAACACTACCTTGTCACAACACAACTGATTGGCTCAAACGCATTAAGAAGGAAAGAAATTCTACAAATTAACTTTTAACAAGGCACACCTGTTAATTGAAATGCTTTCCAGTTGACTACCTCATGAATCTTGGTGAGAGAATGCCAAGAGTGTGTAAAGCTGTCATCAAGGCCACGGGTGGCTACTTTGAAGAATCTCAAATATAAAATATATTTGGATTTGTTTAACAGTTTTTTGATTACTACCTGATTGTTACGCCCTGATCTGTTTCACCTGTCCTTGTGCTTGTCTCCAACCCCCTCCAGGTGTCGCCCATCTTCCCCATTATCCCCTGGGTACTTGTACCTGTGTTCTCTGTTTGTCTGTTGCCAGTTCATTTTGTTTTGTCAAGCCTACCAGCGTTTTTCCCTTTGTTCCTGTCTATTGTTTGTTCCTGTTTTTCCCAGTTTTGACCTTTTCTGCCCGCCCTGACCCTGAGCCTGCCTGAAGTCCTATACCTTTGCCCCACTACTCTGGATTACCAACCTCTGCCTGACCTGACCCTGACCCTGTCTGCCATCCTGTACCTTTGCCCCACTACTCTGGATTATCGACCCCTGCCTGCCTTGACCTGTCGTCTGTCTGCCCCTGTTGCTGTAATAAACATTGTTACTTCAACACAGTCTGCATTTGGGTCTTACCTGAAACGTAATAATGATTCCATATGTGTTATTTCATTGTTTTGATGTCTTCCCTATTATTCTGCAATGTAGAAAATAGTCAAAATATAGAAAAACCCTTGAATGGTTATGTTTGTCCAAACTTTTGACTGGTACTGTACATATATTTTTGGTGCATTTTGTATCTGTGTTTACATCCGTGCACTCGCCTATGTACATATACCTCCACAGTGCGACATGTCAGGCAATGTTGCAGGTTCATGGAATAATTCTGTTTTCAACTGGTCCCCATTTATTTCATAGCAGAGCACTGTTATTACGCCCCAGATAAGATGAAAAGCATTGTTGTGTAAAGAAATTGAAATGAAAATCCTTCTCCACCCAGCTGGATGGGGGTATTATCCTTGACTCAAAGATGCTTCCCCGGGATAGTATCTAATTCTGGGAGGAAAATGTCTTCATATGGCCACCTGCTGTCGTCAGCTTTGTCCCGGGATCACAAGTTGTTCTGGGTGACTGGTCTTAGGACACGGCGAGAGGAATGCACTCAGCTCCCCACTGACATTTAGATCTCTTTATTTTCTCCACGGCTTTCTTTCGGCCAAGAACAACTGGCTGGAGCAGGAGGGAAATGCCACAGAGCCTGTATGTGTCCAGGATGAGAAGAGGAGGAGGGTGGTGGTGTGGGGAGATCCCTGAGACAGGGAGGGGTGAGGGATGAGATGGGACAGCACACTGGCACTTTGAGAACCCCACTATCATCACCACGCTACCAAACCATCAGCCAAAATCACTGGTCTCCCTGTTCTCACCCAGTGCCAAAAATATTTTCTGTGAGAAATATAACAGATGACAAAGTTCTCTCAACAGTCTAGCAAAGATCAACAAGCCAAGCGATACATTGCTTTTTAGATCAATCACAGAATTGTTGAATTGTAACATTTTGCATCTCAGTTGTTCAACATTTGTTAGAAAAAATAACATGTACTATCCCCTCTGTTTTGTGGAGAATCAACTGCTGATAGGTCAGGCATTGCTGCAGTGTCAAACCAACTCTTTGTGAACCTCTTATGCCTCTAAACAAAACAGTAAATCCTCACAAAGACTTCAGCACTAAGCCAGGAGACAAATCTCATGAAAAGACACCTTTTGTTTCCCTTTAGCTAAATCTGCTGGTCTGCTCCACATAATTAATAGCTAGACGTACAGTATGTCTCTGTCTCTCTTCCTACTGTGGGTAAAAGGAAACTGTTCCAATGCGATTTGTCGTTCCCACGCATGTCATCACCAGCCTGTCCTGATTTGTGCTCTGTTCTCCTAATTTAGGATGTCAGTGGAACCGCCAGATATTATGAAATTTAATTAAGTAGCAGCGAAAACAACACAAGGCACATGAGGTTCCCAGAAACCTCAGCCATATTGATGACATTCATACAGAACACGTGTTTTTGTTTCCTCAATCAGTGATGAAATCATTATCCATCTTAAAACAGTGTTTGGAAATACATGTAATTAATGGCCTAAGATCAGGCAAAACAATTAAATGTACGCTTGACTCACACTCACACTCACAGACACTTCACACGCCCACACACATGCACACACACACAGACAGACATGTGCTTAGCATGCACACAATCACTATCAGGTTTGGAAATTAATATGTAATAGACAGATATAGGACTGTCATGTGAAATTACTTCAACTCCGGTGTCATTCCTCAAAGTACATTCCCTATGGATAACTCCTACTGTCCAATATTGTTTTTATTTCCCATTTAGTTTTACATAATCAATAAACAAATGAATTACATGTAAATAAAATAACTGCTATATTAGTGACTTGGAGTCAGTTTCAATATGATAACTTCATCAATCAACTTCTCAATTACGAATAATAAAATAACTGTTATAGTGAGATTTTTATGATTTTATTAGGATCCCTATTAGATGARGCCAATGGCGACAACTAGTCTTCCTGGGATTCGACACGTAACGAAAAAGACATTACATACAAAAATATTTTACAATTGACATACAATTGACATACAGATGGGCGGCAGGTAGCCTAGCGGTTTAGAGCATTGGGCCAGTGACCGAAAGGTTGCTGGTTCAAATCCCTGAGCCGACTAGGTGAAAAATATGTAAATGTACCCTTGAGCAAGATAAGTAACCCTAATTGTTCCTGTAAGTCGCTCTGGATAAGAGTGTCTGCTAAATTATTAACTTAGACATTACATAGAAATTACAGACTTACAGACTTAGTTACATGGAATCAGCTTTAATGTGATAACGTCATTGAAAAAAAAGACAATCCATTTCATATGTTCTCTGAATTCTATATGCATCGTCCTCCGACTCCTCGGGTTCAGGGCATGTTGAGTGTGTGTGTCCTGAGGTCTCCCCGTTCAGTGCTCTCAAACAGAGAGGTGTTTCTTTGGGAGCCCAGGCACCAGGCCTGCAAACAGAGCTGCGGTCTGCAATAGGGTCACCTTATGCATACAGCTTGGCTTTGTTATTGGCTCTCTGCGGACTGAAGGACACAAAGCATCATCTAACCCAGTTTAATGCATACAAGCTGTCCAATCAGCGCCGTATTTGGTTATTACGACCTCCTCGTCAGCCCTCTTCCTGTATCCAACCATATCCCAATGCTACAGGCCCAGGAGGCCCTCAGATGATCCTAGAGGCAAGGCTCCAGTTCCCTCACTGGAGACCCTTGTCCCATGGATTTATTTATGTTGGGCAGAATGCACATGGATCTGTGTGCCCACCATACATCAAACGTTACTGTGACTGTGAAAGAAACACCTATGGAGTCTGGGAGAAAATGTGTAAGAGCACTCTACCACTCTCAGTCTCTCACCCACTCCTACTCACAAGCTGAAGAGCTTCTCTGCTTCTCTCTCTCTCTCTCTCTCTCTCTCTCTCTCTCTCTCTCTCTCTCTCTCTCTCTCTCTCTCTCTCTCTCGCTCTCTCTCTCTCTCTCTCTCTCTCTCTCTCTTCTCTCTCTCTCTCTCTCTCTCTCCAACTTTCCCTTTCTTTCTCACTTCTCTTCTTCTCTCTCGCCCTCTCTCTCTCTCTCTCTCTTCTCTCTCTCTCTCTCTCTCTCTCTCTCGCTCTCACTTTCTCTCTCTCTCACCTTCCCCCTCTCTCTCAATTTCTCTTCTCTCTCCTTCTCTCTCTCCTACTCACACTATGTTTAACTTCCTCTCCTATCCTCCCCCAATGGATCTTATTGATTGAAATGTGGGCTAATTCTAAGCCTGGTTATCACTCATTATCAGCGAGGATTCATCAGAAGCACTGGGCCGTCCCACTTAGCAGGAGTACTGAAGTGGAACAGTTGGCGTTCATATCACATTTAATCAGTTTAATGTACCCTATTCAACTCAATGGTGAGAGAGAGATAACCATTATCAATCATTTTGTGTATTTTCCACTCTGTTGTAATAGTGTTATTTTTGCAAGATTCTATATGAAGTACTGAGAAAATAGACTACATCCTGGACTACGGGTGTTAAAGTATCAGATAATATACCGTCGGTTCATTTGGGGCTGTGTTCGTCAACGGTGAAGGTTCCTCAGGTGGTGCACTGATGTATACTGAGCTAACGCAGCCTGTTATTTCCACTGACACGGGGGCACAGAGGGCATAGAGAGAGCTCTAACTCCAAACCGTAACAGACCCATGATGGCCATTCTTCATCACCCATAGAGCATCCTCCGCGCTGGAGAGCAACCACAGGAGTGGATTCATCTCTATTGTACTGAATAGGACATCACTTCTGCCTAATGCATGTATTTAAAACGTCTTGAAAAAGAAAGGGCCCAAATAAAATCTTCCAGATGGAGAGGTAGTCAATAGAAGGATGACAATTTGCTTTATAGGAAAAAAGGAGGGACCAAAGCCAGGTAATGTAAAACAGTAGCGAGAAAGAGAGAAAAAACAGAGGAATGTATAAAAGGAGGGAGAATCAATCACATAGTCCCCCCACCTGATTATGGAGTGAAGTAGAACATCAACACAACACAGACTCTCTCCCTGTCCGTTCTCCCCCCACGTTGGTGACTTGGGCAGCGGCCAAACCAAATATGACAATACAGAATGTTACCGTCAAATTAGGGGGTTGTTTTCTAACTCAATTGAGCAGATTTCCCTGTTTCTGGATGGATGAGAGATGCTGAGAGGTGGGATCTGGCTCCATGTGTAAAGTTACAAACACTCCTTTGGATCCCACTGGCTTATAATACACTTAATGCCTTTGGTTTCCTGGGATGTTATTAATCAATATAACGTACAATGAGGCTGGATCCTTGTCGAGGGTTTACGCTGAAGCTAGGACAACAATCCATGAATATTCCAGGTATTATTTTACAAGGCTGAGGTACCCCCAATTCCCCTTCAAATGTAGTTTTTAGAGATATTTCTAATGTTGCTAGATTAAAATGGCTTTGTTCCACATAATAGTATGCAGTTCCAATATAAGCTTATATTTTACTAAATCTATTTATTTCCCTTTATAGGTTCTAGGATCCCAGGCCACACTAGCACAGACTGTCACGTTCTGACCTTAGTTCTTTTGTTATTTCTTTGTTTTAGTGTGGTCAGGGCGTGAGTTGGGTGGGTTATCTATGTTCGTTTTTCTATGTTGGTTTTTTCGTTTGGCCTGGTATGATTCTCAATCAGAGGCAGGTGTCGTTAGTTGTCTCTGATTGAGAATCATACTTAGGTAGCCTTTTCCCTGTGTTTCGTGGGTGCTTATTTTCTGTCTTTGTGTAATTCACCAGACAGGACTGTTTAGTTTTGTGTCATTCTCGTTTTCGTTCGTTCACTTTGTTGTTTTGTTCAGTGTTCTATTTTCTTTATTAAAATATGGAAACTTACCATGCTGCGCACTGGTCCTTTGATCCTTCCTACTACTCCTCCTCAGAAGAGGAGGAAGACGACCGTTACACAGACACCAAAGAGTCAATGGTAAGTAAACATTTAAATCTTTAGTTGAATTGACAAGATTAAATCTATTTTTTAAATGGTACTGGTCAAATGGTTCAGTTTCATAAAACTACAATAAATGCAAATAGCACACTCATTAGCAAAATGTGTATTCCATACCTAACTTCTACCAATGCATAGGCCTATGTACTGTATATACTGTAAACGTCGCCAAACATCAACATCCTTGTGGATGTTGTTGTGGAGGGCTTGCAGTTGGTTGTCAGCTCCGTGTTGGTAATACAGACCAGTGTGTTAACTGCCACACTCTCCAACGGCAGCAAGTGTTTGTCCTTGTTTGTTGATGCTAAACAACAGTGGGAATTGTTGCACCTGAGCCTCAAGGAGATTCGGTTACACTTGAGCCTGACGTGACGCTAATGCCTTGCTTTTGTTTAGAAGGGTACATGTGTACTCCGGCTGGGGGGAGCGCAGGACCTCCGATATTTCAAAGGGGTTCAAAGAACCACAACCCTTTAATGTCAAGAAGGCTGATGTATTTACACTAAGGGTGTCTTTAAAAGAGGGTCAGAGTGGTAGTGTTACGACAGGGACACAATGATGTAATGAGGTTGGAGGCTGACCTCTAACCCCTAATACAACAGGAGGTGCGGGCATATTGTTTCCAGGAGAAGAAAATAAGAAGGGCACAGGGCACCCTCATGTCATCATCATTTACAGAGTGGCACTTGGGACTCAGCCAGAAATCCAGCAGAGCTCTGACGAACATTCTACATTATGTTGACACAATTCAGAAGCCTTACTCACCATCCCACTATAGGAGATGTGACCGATCAACATGATCTACATGTTCCTGAACACACCACATGAAAGACAAAGAACAAACCAAAGAGGTGTACAATGACAATACTACAATTACAACGTCCCCGTATGTTGGCATTCCCAGGATCCTGCCCAACTAGCTCCATGTTGCCTGTGGAGTCTGGAGTGCAACGCTGCCTTTTTTCTGTCAGGAAAAACACTTTACATAGAGATAAACCTGAAGACCCAGCGCTGTACTTATTATTTAGTTTACTATCCAAATCATGATTGGGCAATTCCTGACCCTTGTTTTCCACTTCAACTCACACATGGCTAGTTTCTGTCTCAGAAAGGCTAGATTGTAAAGGGATAAAGAGTTGCTAAAAAGCTGCTAAAATATGCCCTCACAGACTGTTTTCATCTTATAATACTCTGGTCATTTAGATTATTAAAAAAGCTGCTAAAATATGCCCTCACAGACTGTTTTCATCTTTTAATACTCTGATAATTTAGATTATTAAAAAGTAGTTGCTAAAAAATGCAGTATTGTAACACTTGTGGAATGGAATTGCCATGTCATGCTTAATTGCCCAGACAGTTAATCTATGCCCAGACAGCCTCGCCTCTTTAACACAAATGATGAGCATTGCTCTTTTTATTGCCTGTTATATATTTGCCTGTACTGTAGTTGTGGCTGATGAAACCGTTATAGCCATGTAGAGGAATAAAACCCTAAAGTCTGTCATCTAAAGACAGCTGACAGTTATTCAATAAGAGGACAGCATGGGGTTTTAAAGATTTTACTGGGCAGGGATTTTCACTTAGAGGAGAGCACATAAATCTGGACAAACACAGGGCACTATTCAGATGGCACACAAACCTAACGCTGTCTTGTTAGTATCAATAAAGTAAAACACAATGCGCTTCGAAAGCTGAAGAGCAAACTGGGTGCCACTGGATGTCTCAATAGCACCAAAGAACGCGTGGGAATGGAGAGCTCAGGTTAGCAACGAGACTCCAATCCCGCCAACTCTGCCATCTAATAGAATGAGAGAGAGCAATTGACCCAGGAACCTCGCTGAAAGAAAAATCACTTGTCCTAGTAATGACTGCTTTCCACATCGTCAGAGAGCGAGATCACATCGCAGATATATGGTCCAACGGTTACACCGTTCATTGTCAAAACTCTGTTGAGAATGGATGAGGAGAAGGAGGGGAACGATGCTGGCTGCCTCATCAAAACTCCAGCTGGTGTGCAGAATGAGGATCACACTACATCCTCTATCTAAACAAGAGGTGATGAACACAAACAAGGCTGGATCTTGTAAAACAGAGTGATAGTAATTAGCATTAAGGCAGCTGAAGTGAACAAATAACTAAATGAAAAGCCGAATGAGGAAAAACACGTTTGTTTACACAGGAAAGCCAGGATATTTGCATTCTAAGCTGTCCCAATATACAAGACGAGAAAATGGGTGCTTGTGCATATACGTGAGGGAAGAGTTTATTTTGCCTATCAGGGGACGTCTGTGTGTACTGAGGATTCCAAACATTCACCCTGCCTAGCTGTAGGACCTATTTCCATTCCAGACTGGCCACAACTCATAGAGGTGCTGATAATGGAGCAAAACAATTGACAAATCACTGATCTACCCTATCTGGGGCAGATTCCGGTGTTGAGTGTGTGTCTCCATGTGTTAAATTGGCCTTACCCCAGCCTTCCCAAACGTCCCTGTAATCCTGATAAGCGGTACTAACTCCCACCTACCACCCCAGGCCATTCAGCCCTCCCAACAGCACTCACCCCCTGCCGGTGGTCATGTATTAATCGTCCCTAGTGTTCCATTTGAGAGGAGCGTCACTCCCACAACCCTCCTAAACCCAGCCCCCCCTGCTCTCCTCCTCTGCTCTCCTGCTCTCTCTCACACTAATGTCTTCCCCCTCAGTCTATCTGTCGGGGAATTGCACTCTCTCCTGGTGACAGCCTCTTCCAAATGGCTCCTTGATAGTTGGATATCTCTGTGCCCAAATACGTCCCCCCACACACACTGTTGTGGCCTTGCCTCCAGCTCGACGCTGGTCATCTGTCTTCCTCAAATCTATCTAATGGTGTTTTTCCCGGCCTCTCCATGCCACACCGCCAGGTCTTTGAGGGGCTGAGAATCCGATGGCCCGTTGTATTTTTAGAGCTGCGCAGGAATAGATGAGGAGCCATGAGTGGGAATGGTTGCGGGCTGACAGTTAAAATGTGCAGAATGGCTTCCAAAATGTTTATGGTCTCCCAGAGAAATTTAGAGCAGTTTACAAGATGAGGACACATCGAAAGTCAACATGAATAAAGAAATAATCTGTCACAAAGGCATAATTCTGGTGTTTCAAGGAGGCACATTAATTTTTACACTGTGAGTGTGTGTGTGTATATATATATAAATAGCTCGACTTGGGACGGAGAGGAAATTCCTCATTCATAAGCAAGCAGGTAAAATGGACTTTCCATGTAGATCCATATGATATGCGTCAAAGGGATTATCTACAACTAAAAGTGTTACATTAGTCAGCAGAAATGAAAATATGATTATGTCTCTTAGGAAGGGACTGTAGCTGTCAGTCAGTGGCTGTTGAAAACAACTTTGGTTTCCTTGTTTTGCAGTTATACACCAGACCTCTTCTCCTAATCTAAACCACAGCATAATCTGTCAGACTCAGGCCAGACTCCCAGTGACATCGCTAACAAATACATCAACATCTGATCGTTTCACAAAGAGGAAGACAGGAGAGAAAGGAATACATCAGCAGATGCAAATATTGACCTAGCTCCACAATTGCAAATCAGTTGCAAAATAGAATGACAGTCCCTACTATACTCTTTCTGGTAACCCCCTTTGAGATAAATTTGAAGGGAAAATAACAACTATCTTTACATTTCAAGCAGTAACCTTTTATCTAGAACAAAAATCTAAACACAGCATGTGAAGTGTTCCCATGTTTTATGAGCTGAAATAAAAGTTCCCAGAAATGTTCCATATGCATAAAAAGCTTATTTCTCTCAAATTTTGAGAATTTTGTAAACAAATTTGTTTACATCCCTGCTAGTGGGCATTTCTCCTTTGCCAAGATAATCCATCCACCTGACAGGTGTGGCATATCAAGAATCTGATTAAACAGCATGGTCATTACACAGGTGCACCTTGTGCTGGTGACAATAAAAGGCCACTCTCAAATGTGCAGTTTTGTCACACAGCACAATGCCACTGATGTCTCAAGTTGAGGGAGTGTGCAATTGGCATGCTGACTGCAGGGATGTCCAACAGAGCTGCTGCCAGATAATTGAATGTTAAATTCACTACCATAAGCTGCCTCCAACGTTGTTTCAGAGAATTTGGCAGTACGTCCAACCGGCCTCAGACCACGTGTAATTGTTATGCGAAGATATTTTTTTCTTCCAGTCTCCAGCAAATATATTTGACTGTGCATCATGTTTATGTCTTGGTAGTGCGTCTAGCGTGTTTGTTATGTGGAGTGTTGTGTTGTAATGAGAGCACCGGAATGCTGCTCTCTGGTACATTGGAATGTTTATGTGAAGATATGACTGGATATGGAAAGGTCAAAATGTCAGTCTCTCCAGGGGAGCTTCCAATAATAATTTGCGGAGACGGTTGGATTCCACTCAGGAGCAAGTTGAAAGGAGAGAAGGGGGCAGAGGTCACACACATGATGAATAATCAGTTAAAGGTGAATTACAAGCGTTACACATATTTGCCAAACAATAACTTTTTTAATAGAAAATTGCAGCATGAACATACCCCTGCGAGGGAGTTTGGAAATGGCCTACTTCCCTCTGCTTGAGTAATGGATATGAGAGTGGCAGGTTCACAAAGGCCAAACGGTTATCGGAGCCTGCCAGCAGTAGGTAAAAAGATGCCATTTTTAATTGAATGTTAGAGTCAAGCAAACTGGAGATGACTTATGATCTAAACACTTTTGAATGATTTTGTTTTGCACGTTTAAATTGCTTCTATTGTTATGCGTCTTGACTTTGCTCAAAGCCTGTCTCTAGCCTATCGAGTTAAATATGAATTGTCTGCCTCGGGAAAATCGCCTATCAAGCTAAAATCAAACACTTCAGTTACTCCATTTGGTGACAACAGAACGTTTGGCAACCCATTGTTTTCTTGGAGTCATTGGAACTGTGGTGTGTGGGTTGAGGTTATGACGAGCTGCTGTCCCTCAGGCACAATATGAGCCTGCAATGAAATGCACTGACAATCTCCAAAATAGCCATTGTTATGTGGGATAAAAGAGGTTCTGGCATGCATTTCATGACACCGAAATGGATTTCCTCTAGCTTTAAAGAAGGAAAGGATTATGTAAAGCAGGGATGGGCAACTGGCTCCTTTTGTATGCCAGTCGATCAATTTCCCAAATATTATTATTGTTATTTATTTTTTGGGAACTCATCATTCGGGGTCTCAACTTTCTGTTAAGAGTTAGAATAGTAGAATACACAAGGTGCAATTTAGAAATTGGGTTGTTCATCAGCAGTTTTTCTCTTGTTATGTCAGTCACTGACAGTCACTCAATTAGCCCACATCGGTCTACATTTTTTAGATTGGTAAATGAGTCTCACCAGCTATCCAAACCTGTAGTAATCATGGTCGAATTATTGACCGGGGGCCCCCATTGATTTTGTTTGCCCTCTCACTCAGATATCAAATTAACATGGCATAAGTCTGGGCAAAATGTGTGTGTGTGTGGGAGGGGGTCAACAAATTAATGTGGCTACGCAGACCCGCAAGCTACTGTGGCCTCACATGATGAGTTACATTTTTTTGTGGCCCAACCCTCATCAAAGTTGCCCATCCCTGATGTTAAGGATATCTAGCTGCAGATACAAAATATGTTCAGACAGAATTGACCATGTCATCTTCACCTTTATTCAACTTTTTGGAATCTTGGAATGTCCTCTGAAATTCTTGTTTTTAGGTTCCAACTTGAGACCGCTGAAGGGTCAGGGAGACAGATACCTCCAGGATAAACTGTGACTAATCAATCTCAAAGGARTGAAGATTACCGTGGAGGAATGTTTCGCTGTTTCTTAATGATGTGATCGTTGATATTACTGTCCTTTTTCAGGGTGACCTGAAATACATACATTTATACATGTGCAAGCACATGCAAGCACACAGGCACACACATACACACATAGCAAGTCACATATAAAAACATTACATCTTTTGTGCCTTTCAGGCCTGGACATCCTTGACATTCTGATGCTCTTGTTGATATGATGGTTGTGGACTATATCGAATGGCATGTTTGTGTGCCCACATTTCAATAACCCTATAGAGGACCGGATGGCAGTCGCTCACATCTTCTTCCCGGGGCCTTGCTCTTCGCAATGTCAATACCGTGTTTATTGTCAGTTCCGTGCCTGACCCTGAAGCTCATCTACATGCCTCTGCTTTGCACATCATTTGTGTTGACAGGATAACAAGCGTTCGTGTCCATAGTAAACTACCCTCCACTTCAGCCCTATGAACGACATAACGCAACAGACAATCTGAGGTGAGGAGATGGATGAAGAGAGGGAGGATTCTCAGGTTGACAGAACAGAGACGTCGGCTCATACATTATTTTTGATAAAAACAAAGTTGACATGTGAACTCCAGAAGGCTGAAGCTGTCAGTCAAACCTATCGGATCCTTGACGTTTGCTGTGACAAGACACACCGACGAGGGGACATCCAACACCTCACACCATCTTTAGCCTACATTCACTTTCTTCAAGCCGCTAACCCTACATTCAACATAGTCATGAAGTAAACAATGCAGTATTGTGTGTCCTCACGTAACACTTACCATAGCATAAGGACAAAGATGATTGTTATTGATTGTGTTGGAAAAGGGCTGTGCAGCAGGAGGACCAGTGAGAACACCTATAGAACGGAACAGGGAGGCTTCCTCGTGCATAAATCAATCTGGCTCACACTGGGAGCTGTTGTAAAGCAGTCAGCTTCAATTTCATTCACAAGGCTTCCCGGCTGACCCCAGGCCTGTGTTTACCTGACTGCTAATTGGAAGACCTGTTTAAACTGCTGCAGAAATGATACATGACCCTTCTCAGAGCAGCTACAATGTGCTTCTGCAGAAACTGCTCTATAAGCACATACTGTATAACAGGTGTGGATTGCTTTTGTGTTGTTGTTGTTCTGGTAAATCCCTTACATTGGCTACATACAGAGAGCTACAAAAGTACTGGGACAGTTTTGGCTCCGTACTCCAGCACTTTGGGTTTGAAATTATACAATGACTATGAGGTTAAAATGCAGACTGTCATCTTAAATTTGAGGGTATATTCATCATACCGGGTGAACCGTTTAGAAATTACAGCACTTTTTGTACAAAGTCCCCCCCCATTTTAGGGGGCCAAATGTGTTGGGACAAATTAATTTATATGTGTATTAAAGTAGTCAAAAGTGATTAGAAACATATTCTATTCTTACTTACAATAAAAGTGACTCCAAAATGACACATTATTTACCATTCATTTCTATTGGGCACAAAATAATCTGACACACAACCATAACCAACAGCAAAATGTGCATCCAACAACTTTTTAGAGTCACAAGCTTGATATAATCATTGCATGCTGTGAATATGGGACCAGATACTTAACTAATGATTACTTTAACACACATATGTGAATTTGTCCCAATACTATTGGTCCTCTAAACTGTACAAAAAGTCCTGTAATTTCTAAACGGTTCACCTGATATGTATGAGAATACACTCAAATTAAAGTTGACAGTCTGGACTTAAAATCCAAAGAGCTGGAGTACAGAGCCAAAACAACAACAAAATGTGTCACTGTCCCAGTACTTTTGGAGCACACTGAATTTGGAGCACAGTGCATTCGGAAAGTATTCAGACTTTTTCCACATTTTGTTACATTACAGCCTTATTCTAAAATGAATTAAATAAAGACAATTCCTTTTTTACAACAGCTGCCTCTATGGTGTAAAGAAGGCCATATAAAGTGAGTGAAAAATTGAGGAATTTTTTGTCAGTTGAAGATGTGAACATATGCTTTGTACATCTGAACTAGACATGAAGGGCCAGTGAGGATGGAGGGTGGATCTTAGTCTTGGGGGCATCATTGACAGCGAGAGGGAGGAGAAAATGGCTGCAAGGTACATCAAGAGTCTCTGGTGTGAAACATGAACGTGTCTCAGAGTGTAAACTGAGATTTTCATGTTTCCTGTGGCACAGGCTTTCCACCCGTCCAGCCACACTCAATCACCGCTGAAGAGCGAAAAGCAGAGGGGAAAATCTGTGGAACGAGTATATTCATCCTCCAGTGAAGAGCACCGGGCAGGTAAGGGTCATCTGATGTGATGGCATGCCCATCCCTAGTCTGCTGGGCTGGGTGGACATACATTCCTGATTCTGAGCAGGAACCTGCCTCTGTCCATTGAATCTAAGATCACTTGATAGACACCGATTTTAAATACAGTAGTTCCTTGGCACATCACTAAGGACTTAACATGGTCCACACACACCCACACAGTCGTAAAGAGGGCATGGCTGCACCATTTCCCCCTCAGGAGGCTGAAAAGATTTAGCATGGGCCCTCGGATCCTCAAAAAGTTCTACAGCTACACCATTGAGGGAGGATCTTGACTGGCTACATCACCGCTTGGTTTGGCAAATGCACCGCCCTTGACCGCAAAGTGCTACAGAGGGTGGTGCGGACAGCCCAATACATCACTGGGGCTGAGCTCCCTGCCACCCAGGACGTATATATCAGGCGGTGTCAAAGGAAGGCCCGAACAATTGCCAAAGATTCCAGCCACCCAAGTTCTATTCCCAAACCATAAACTTGCTAATTAGCCAGACTGCTAAATAGTTAATTAATGGTACCTGAACTATTTCCAACGACTATCTTGAACTGACCCTACGCACACTCACTAGACAATATATATATATATATATATACTCACTCACTCACACTACATTGACACTCCCACAAAAAACCCACACGCATCCACATACACAACATACGTTCCACACACCAGTGGAGGCTCCTCAGAGAAAGAAGGGGAGGCCCATCCTCCTCAGTGAATTTAATAAAAATTGTAAAACATTGAAAGTTCTCATTTTTGGATAAAACTATACAAAATATATTCACATCACCAAATAATTAAAACACACTGTTTTGCAGTGAAGGTCTACACTAGCGTCAACAGCACTCTGTAGGGTAGCACCATGATGTAGCCAGAGGACAGCTAGCTTCCGTGTTCCTCTTGGTACGTTGACTTCAATACAAAACCTAGGGTGCTCTTGGTTCTCACCCCCTTCCATAGACTTAAACAGTAATTATGCAACTTCCGGAGGACGTCCTCCAACCTTTCAGAGCTCTTGCAGAATGAACTGACTTGTTGTCCACCCAATCAAAGGATCAGAGAATGAATCTAATACTGAAAGCATAAACTACAGAGCTAACTAGCACTGCAGTGCATAAAATGTCATGAGTAGTTAACTCAAAGAGGGAGAAATACAATAGTTTAACAGTTTTCAACAAATGAATTTCTTCAAAAATGAAGGAGAAGCAAGAGAGAGACCGAGCGAATGAGACAGAGATTTTTGTCTTTTTTTTTCTCACTTACTTAGCTAAAAAATGCAGGCGGCTAGTTTAGTTACTTAAACACCCAGCTCAAACAGAGGGATGCTATGTTAGCTAGCTGGCTATGACTATCCAACAAAACACGAACTCTTCCAAGTCAAGGTAAGCTTTTGGTTTTATTCATTTATTGCCACGGGGCCCGCCGGTGTAACTGCTTACTGACTATACACTGTAACGTTACTGCATGATTGTAGCGGGTTTACTAATGCATTAGTTCTATTAGCTATGTTGACTAGGATGTTACTTTAGCTAATATGGGGACAATGACATAGGCTGTGTGTAGCAGTTATGACATGGTTTGGCTTGGAAAGGTTTTTTCACCTGTTCACATACAGCTGATGTGTTCATTGAAGTCCACAAACGAAGGGAAATATATAAGAGGAGGAGGAGAGTGCATAGAGGTGAGAAGGAATACAATGTGGCTGCTATGAAAGTGAACTGTGTTTATGCATGATCAGGGGTATATTCATTCCGCCGATTCTGTTGAAAAACATTTCTTAAACAGAATCAACCTAAACGGGAATAAAAATACCAGAATTTGTCCAATAGAAACTCTCATTTGCAACTAATGATTATAAGCTAGATGTAGGCAAGAGTGTGCAAGGCGGTATTTAATGTGTTACTGTCCGTCCATGTGTCACTGTCTGTCATCTTCAACACACACACACACACGTCTTGCTGCTACTGCTCTGTTCTTTATTTTACTCTCATTATTATCTATCCTGATGCCTAGTCACTTTACCCTGCCTTCATGTACATACAGTGCATTCGGAAATTATGAAGACCCCTTCCCCTTTTCCACATTTTGTTTCGTTACAGCCTTATTCTAAAATGGATTAAATAAAAACAATTCCTCATCAATCTACACACAATACCCCATAATGAAAAAGCGAAAACAGCTTTATTTTGCAAATGTATTAAATATAAAAACTGAAATACCTTATTTACATACAGTACGTATTCAGACCCTTTGCTATGAGACTCAAAATTGAGCTCAGGTGCATCCTGTTTCCATTGATCACCCTTGAAATTTTTCAAAAACTTGATTGGAATCCACCTGTGGTAAATTCAATTGATTGGACATGATTTGGAAAGGCACACAGTGTCTAAGTAAGATCCCACAGTTGACAGTGCATGTCAGAGCAAATTGGGAGAGAAGGGCCTTGGTCAGGGAGGTGACCAAGAACCCCATGGTCACTCTGACAGAGCTCCAGAGTTTCTCTGTGGAGATGGGAGAACCTTCCAGAAGGACTACCATCTCTGCAGCACTCCACAAATCCGGCCTTTATGGTAGAGTGGCCAGATGGAAGCCACTCCTCAGTAAAAGACATATGGCAGCCTGCTTGGAGATTCTCTGGTCTGATGAACCTGCTCCAGAGTGCTCAGGACCTCAAACTGGGGCGAAGGTTCACCTTCCAAAAGGTCAACGACCCCAAGCACACGGCCAAGACAACGCAGGAGTGGCGTTGGGACAAGTCTCTGAATGTCCTTTAGTGGCCCAGCCAGAACCCTGACTTGAACATCTCTGGAAAGACCTGAAAATAGCTGTGCAGAGACACTCCCCATCCAACCAGACAGAGCTTGAGAGGATCTGCATGAAATAATGGGAGAAACTCCTCAAATACAAGTGTGCCAAGCTTGTAGCGTCATACCCAAGAAGACTCAAGGCTGTAATTGCTGCCAAAGGTGCTTCAACAAAGTACTGAGGAAAGTCAATCAATCAACTTTATTTATAAATCCTTTTTACATCACCCGATGTCACAAAGTGCTATACAGAAACCCAGCCTAAAACCCCAAACAGCAAGCAATGCAGACGTAGAAGCACGGTGGCTAGGAAAAACTCCTTAGAAAGGCAGGAACCTAGGAAGAAACCTAGAGAGGAACCAGGCTCTGAGGGGTGGAGATTATAACAGTACATGACCAAGATGTTCAAACGTTCATATGAGACTAGCATGGTCAAATAATAATAATCACAGTGGTTGTAGAGGGTGCAACAGGTCAGCACCTCAGGAGTAAATGTCAGTTGGCTTTTCATAGCCGATCATTCAGAGTTAGAGACAGCAGGTGCGGTAGAGAGAGAGAGTTGAAAACAGCAGGTGCGGGACAAGGTAGTATGTCTGGTGAACAGGTCAGGGTTCCATAGCCGCAGGCAGAACAGTTGAAAATGGAGCAGCAGCATGACCAGGTGGACTGGAGACAGCAAGGAGTCATCAGGCCAGGTAGTCCTGAGGCATGGTACTAGGGCTGAGGTCCTCTGAGAGAAAAGAATGAGAAACAAGGAGAGAGAAAGAGAGAGAGATTTAGAGGGAGCATACTTAAATTCACACAGGACACCGGATAAGACAGGAGACATTTTCCAGATATAACAGACTGACCCAACCCCCTGCCACAGAAGCTATTGCAGAATAATTACTGGAAGCTGAGACAGGAGAGGTCGGGAGACACGGTGGCCCGTCCGACTATACCCCCGGACAGGGCCAACTAGGGAGGATGTAACTCCACCCACTTTGCCAAAGCACAGCCCCCACACCACTAGAGGGATATCTTCAACCACCATCTTACTACCCTGAGACAAGTCCGAGTATAGCCTACGAAGATCTCCCCCACGGCACAAACTCGAGGGGTGCGCGAACCCGGACAGGAAGATCACGTCAGAGACTCAACCCACTCAAGTGATGCACCCCTCCTAGGGACGGCATGGAAGAGCACCAGTAAGCCAGTGACTCAGCCCCCGTAATAGGGTTAGAGGCAGAGAATCCCAGTGGAGAGAGAGGAACCGGCCAGGCAGAGACAGCAAGGGTGGTTAGTCGCTCCAATGCCTTTCCGTTCACCTTCACACTCCTGTGCCAGACTACACTCAATCATAGGACCTACTGAAGAGACGAGTCTTCAATAAAGACTTAAAGGTTGAGATTGAGTCTGCGTCGCTCACAAGGATAGGCAGACCATTCCACAAAAATTGAGCTCTGTAGGAGAAAGCCCTGCCTCCAGCTGTTTGCTTAGAATTTCTAGGGACAATAAGGAGGCCTGCATCTTGTGACCGCAGCGTACGTGTAGGTATGTACGGCAGGACCAAATTGGAAAGATAGATAGGAGCAAACCCATGTAATGCTTTGTAGGTCAGCAGTAAAACATTGAAATCAGCCTAGCCTTAACAGGAAGCCAGTGTAGAGAGGCTAGATTCTAGCAGCCGTGTTTAGCCCTAACTGAAGTTTATTTAGTGCTTTATCCGAGTAGCCAGAAAGTAGAGCATTGCAGTAGTCTAATATAGAAGTGACAAAAGCATGGATTCATTTTTCTGCATCATTTTTGGACAAACATTTTCTGATTTTTTTAAATTTTACGTAGATGGAAAAAAGCTGTCCTTGAAACAGAAGATCAGGGTCCAGAGTAACGCCAAGGGCCTTTACAGTTTTATTTGAGACGACTGTACAACCATCAAGATTTATTGTCAGATCCAACAGAAGATCTCTTTGTTTCTTGGGACCTAGAACTAGCATCTCTGTTTTGTCCGAGTTTAAAAGTAAAAATGTTGCCTCCATACACTTCCTTATGTCTGAAACACAGGCTTCCAGGGAGGGCAATTTTGGGGCTTCACCATGTTTCATCGAAATGTACAGCTGTTTATTGTCTGCATAGCAGTGAAAGTTAACAGTATGTTTCCGAATGATATCACCAAGAGGTAAAATATATAGTGAAAACAATTGAGGTACTAAAAAGCAACCTAGAGCAACACCGACATTTACAGTTGATTTTTCAGATGACAAACCTCCCACAGAGACAAACTGATATCTTTCCGACAGATAAGATCTAAACCAGGCCAGAACTTGTCCGTGTAGACCAATTTGGGTTTCCAATCTCTCCAAAAGAATGTGGTGATCGATGGTATCAAACGCAGCACTAAGGTCTTGGAGCACGAGGACAGATGCAAAGCCTTGGTCTGACGCCATTAGAAGGTAATTTACCACCTTCACGAGTGCAGTCTCAGTGCAGTGATGGGATCTCAAACCAGACTGAAGCGTTTCGTATACATTGCTAGTCTTCAGAAAGGCAGTGAGTTGCTGCGCAACAGCTTTTTCAAAAAATGTTGAGAGGAATGTGAGATTTGATATAGGCTGATAGTTTTTTTTATTTTCTGTGTCAAGGTTTGGCTTTTTCAAGAGAGGCTTTATTACTGCCACTTTTAGTGAGTTTGGTACACATCCGGTGGATAGAGAGTCGTTTATTATGTTCAACATAGGAGGGCCAAGCACAGGAAGCAGCTCTTTCAGTAGTTTAGTCAGAATAGGGTCCAGTATGTAGCTTGAAGGTTTAGAGGCCATGACTATTTTCATCAATGTGTGAAGAGATATAGTATTAAAAAACTTGAGTGTCTCCCTTGATCCTAGGTCCTCACAGTGTTGTGCAGACTCAGGCCAACTGACCTTTGGAGAAATATGTAGATTTTAAAGAGGAGTCCGTAATTTGCTTTCTAATGATCATGATCTTTTCATCAAAGAAGTTCATTAATTTATCACTGCTGAAGTGAAAGCCATCCTCTCTTGGGGAATGCTGCTTTTTAGTTAGCTTTGCGACAGTATTTTGGGTTGTTCTTATTTTCCTCAATTAAGTTGGAAAAATAGGATGATCGAGCAGCAGTGAGGGCTCTTCGATACTGCACGATACTGTCTTTCCAAGCTAGTCGGAAGACTTCCAGTTTGGTGTAGTGCCATTTCTGTTCCAATTTTCTGGAAGCTTGCTTCAGGGCTCGGGTATTTTCTGTATACCAGGGAGCTCGTTTCTTATGACAAATGTTTTTTGTTTTTTTGGGGTGTGACTGTATCTAGAGTATTATTCAAGGTTAAATTAAGTTCCTCATTTAGGTGGTTAACCAATTGTTGTACTCTGACGTCCTTGGGTAGGTGGAGGGAGTCTGGAAGGGCATCTAGGAATCTTTGGGTTGTCCGAGAATTTATAGCACGGCTTTTGATGATCCTTGGTTGMGGTCTGAGCAGATTATTTGTTGCGATTGCAAACATAATAAAATGGTGGTCCGATAGTCCAGGATTAWGAGGAAAAACATTAAGATCTACAACATTTATTCCACGGGACAAAACTAGGTCAGGAGTATGACTGTGGCAGTGAGTAGGTCCGGAGACATGTTGGACAAAACCCACTGAGTCGATGATGGCTCCGAAAGCCTTTTGGAGTGGGCCTGTGGACTTTTCCATGTGAATATTAAAGTCACAAAAAATGTGAATATTATCTGCCATGACTACAAGGTCCGATAGGAATTCAGAGAACTCAGTGAGGAACAGGATGCCTGTAAACAGTAGCTATAAAAAGTGATTGAGTAGGTCATAGATTTCATGACTAGAAGCTCAAAAGGCAAAAACTGAGTTTTTAATTTTTTTTGTAAATTGAAATTTGCTATCGTAAATGTTAGCAACACATCCGCCTTTGCAGAATGCGCGGGGGATATGGTCACTAGTGTAACCAGGAGGAGAGGCATCATTTAACACAGTAAATTCATCTGGCTTAAGCCATGTTTCAGTCAGGCCAATCACATCAAGATTATGATCAGTGATTAGTTCATTGACTATAA
This sequence comes from Salvelinus sp. IW2-2015, assembly GCF_002910315.2. Taxonomy (NCBI): domain Eukaryota; kingdom Metazoa; phylum Chordata; class Actinopteri; order Salmoniformes; family Salmonidae; genus Salvelinus; species Salvelinus sp. IW2-2015. The sequence goes on along the minus strand of NC_036868.1, from coordinate 8,211,680 downwards.
CTGCATTGGAAGTGAGGGATCTAACATTAAGTAGCCCTATTTTGAGAAATTAGATATCACAATCTCTTTCAATAATGACAGTAATGGAGGAGGTCTTTATTCCAGTGAGCTTGCTAAGGTGAACACCGCTATATTTAGTTTTGCCCACCCTAGATGGGAATAGCTGAGCTGACTACACTGACTGTGCTAGTGGCAGACTCCACTAAGCTGGCAGGCTGGCTAGCAGCCTGCTGCCTGGCCTGCACCCTATCTCATTGTGGCGCTAGAGGAGTTAGAGCCCTGTCTATGTTCATAGATAAGATGAGGGTCTGAATATGTATGTGTGTGATATTTCAGTTGTTGTTTTTTATAAATTTGCACACATTTCTAAAAACCTGTTTTTGCTTTGTCAATATGGGGTATTGTGTTTCGATTGATGAGGGAGAATAAAAAATTAAAAAAGTTTTTTAGAAAAAGTCTAAGGTAACAAAATGTGGAAACAGTCAAAGTGTCTGAATACTTTCCGAATGCATTGAATCTACCTCAAATACCTAGTACCTCTGCACATTGATGTGGTACTGGTACGCCCCGTCTAAAGCTCCATTCCTGTGCATACATTTTATTCCTTTTGTGTTACTATTTTAATTACATTTGTATTATCATGTTTAAACTCTGCATCGTTAGGAAGGGCTCTTAAGCAAGCATTTCACGGTGAAGTCTATACCAGTGTTTTCCGCCCATAATATAGCACATCCCATTAGCATCAACCCTGATGATGTGCACAGTCAATAAATCAGATTTGCAAATATCTAACTTAATCAGCACCTTTTTCTATTTATACAGGTAAGTCAATTAAGACTAAATTCTTATTTACAGTGACGACCTGTCAGGGAGAGGGCGCAGCACGTATAACACACAAATAGGTTAAACAATATGATACAAACAACAGTCAAAAATGCACAGTCGGTAAAACAGTCAGTAAGACGTTCAATAATAGGCAGCATTTAAGAGTCACATGCAGTTATCAATTAAAACCACAGACTGTTTGTTTTTAAAAGTACGAATGGGCACAAAAGAGCTTAGTTCCAGTGATCAATAGCTCAGTAGAACCTGATCAATAGAACTCTCTAGCGCATTCTCATTCTCACTGTCACTCTCCTTTCCTACCTCTCTTGCTCTCTCTCTCGCCTTCTCTCTCTCCTTCTCCCACTCTCTCTCTCCTTCCTCTTTTCCCCCCTTCTCTCTATTGTTGTCTGGTGGACGGCCTGGAGAGGTGACTTGCTGCAATGGCACATACACTACATGAAAAGTATGTGGACAGCTGCTTGTCAAACATGTCATTCCAAAATCATGTGAATTAATATGGAGTTGGTCCCCCCCTTTGCTGCTATAACAGCCTCCACTGAACTGGGAAGGCTTTCCACTAGATAGAAAGAGGAGGAAGGGAAGCGCTACTAAGGTACACTATAGTATATTTTACTCCCTGACGAAGGCCATGCAGCCGAAACGCGTCGGTTTTTAAACAACTTTGTTTCTATTGAACATGCCATACTAATAAAGGCATTTTAATTAATTATATGAAGAGTGCCTTGGTCCTCCTTTCTTTTTGCTTTCCACTAGATGTTGGAACATTGCTGCGGGGACTTGCTTCCATTCAGCCACAAGAACATTAGTACGGTCGGGCATTGATGTTGGGCGATCAGGCCTGGCTCGCCGCAGTCGGTGTTCCAATTAATCCCAAAGGTGTTCGATGAGGTTGAGATCAGGGCTCTGTGCAAGACAGTCAAGTTTTTCCACACCGATCTCGACAAACCATTTCTGTATGGACCTCGCTTTGTGCACGGGGGAATTCTCATGCTGAAACAGGAAAGGGCCTGCCCCAAACTGTTGCCACAAAGGTGGAAGCACAGAATTGTCTACAATGTCATTGTACTGTAGCGTTTAGATTTCCCTTCACTGGAGCTAAGGGGCCTAGCCCGAACCATGAAAAACAGACCCAGACCATTATTCCTCCTTCGCTAAACTTTACAGTTGGCACTATGCATTGGGTCATAGCGTCTGTCGGACTGCCAGATGGTGATTCATCACTCCAGAAAAAGCGTTTCCACTGCTCCAGTCTAATGGCGGCGAGCTTTACACCACTCCAGCCAACGCTTGGTATTGCTCATGGTGATCTTAGGCTTGTGTTCGGCTGCTCGGCCATGGAAACCCATTTCATGAATCTCCCGACGAACCGTTCTTGTGCTGACTTTGCTTCCAGAGGCAGTTTGGAACTCGGTAGTGAGTGTTGCAACCGAGGACAGACGATTTTTACGCGGTATGTGCTTCAGCACTTGGTTGTCCCGTTCTGTGAGCTTGTGTGGCCTATCACTTCGCGGCTGAGCTGTTGTTGCTCCTAGACGTTTCCACTTCAGAATAACAGCACTTACAGTTGACCTGTGCAGCTCAAGCAGGACAAACTGACTTGATGGAAAGGTGGCATCCTTTGACAGTGCCACTTTGAAAGTCACTGAGCTCTTCAGTACGGGCCATTCTACTGCAAATGTGTCTATGGAGATTGCATGGCTGTGTGCTCAATTTTATACTCTGGTCAGCAACGGGTGTGGGTTAAATTGCCGAATCCACTCATTTGAAGGGGTGTCCACATACTTTTGTATATATTGTGTAGCTGTGTTGCGTTGTGGCTGTGGGGAAGGGGCCTGTGACACACAGAACAGATGCCGTACACTAACAAACAGCACAGTGTGGCTACAGCCTCCTGCAGCGCACCGAGCCTGTACTGCTACAGCAACAAGAACAGGAAGCCCCCAGACCTGCAGCTGGTGAAGGGAAGACTCAATCCCCTCACTAATCTGCAAAGGTGATTTGTAAATCACTTCAGATGTTGATGTGTGTGCCTACGTACGTGCACGCACATGTGTGTGTGTGTCACTTACATTGTTTCTTCTTTTACAGGTTTGATCGTTTGGTATGTGCTTCATGTGACTTTTTATGTTGACATACAGAAAGGAAATGAGACATTGCATGTAGCATGTAGTTCTTTCAACCAACAGGCTTTTGTTACAAGCATATTCAACATATTCCGACTTTGAAGATGAGCTATTGATGTAGTATGCACTGTGAGGTGTATAACCTACTATAACCTACCAAAGGAAAATACAAGCTTTTTGTTGTTCTTTTGATATTTTTTCTACTCTCACCATTTTTGTGGTGCACTTTTAACTTTTAACTAAGTTGAAATAACAAGCAATGATGTTAGTCACCAAAGAGCTAAAGACCCTGACTTCAATAGTAGATCTAATTTCATCAACATCACCCCCACTATGCTGAGGTTGTTTGTTACTATAATTGTGGGGTTGAACTTTAGTTCAAACAAGCACAACACACAAACACACCCCACACATAAACACACAAACTGATCTCCCTGATACAGACCCACAGTAAAACGACTTATTGAGTATCTTTGGGTTCAGCCAAAGTGCATAAGTGTCATGGGCTTTAAATTAGACACAAACAGGCATTTCATTAATCTACCATGAATATTTCAAAGTCACATCCCTTTAAAACAGGATTATTATTGGAGTTTATGGATAAATTACTAATAGAAACGGGTGCAGCTTGCAAGCATTTGAATTACTCCCCGACAGCAGGGGATATAAAAATGACTAATCATCCACTGCCAAGTGGTCTACCACCTCCAGTAGTGGAGCTTCTTCCTCTCCTCACTGATGAGTGGAGCTCTGCTGGCTAACGTGCCATTCCACATTGGTACTTGAAATGTGGCATGCAGCACGGCAGTTTAGCTCTATAAAGCAGTGGTAGGTAGGCTGACTTGTAATTGTGTGTTTTGGCCTCTCTCATTAGATAATGTATACAGGAAAAAACATGACGGCTGGCCTGAAGAGTATCCCATGCTTTGATCTGATACCAGTGCAGAGGCTGAGWGCTTGCCGGTGCTTGTTAGATGTGTGCTGTGGGCAAGTTGGTGCATTAAATATGTGTCAAGCTTTTTGTCTTCCTGGCATATGTCTTCCTGTGTATGATCATGTTATAAGCATCATTGTAAACTGGGTGGTTTGAGCCCTGAAGGCTGATTTTGACAGTCGAGGTATATCAGACCGTATACGGCAGGTATGACAAAACATTTATTTTTACTGCTCTAATTACATTGGTAACCAGTTTATAATAGCAATAAGGCAGGGCTGTTTTAGGCAGGACGCATCGTGGAGTGCCTGGACACAGCCCTTAGCTTGAAGTCGGAAGTTTACATACACTTAGGTTGTAGTCATTAAAACMTGTTTTTCAACCACTCCACAAATTTCTTGTTAACAAACTATAGTTTTGGCAAGTCGGTTAGGACATCTACTTTGTGCATGACACAGATCATTTTTCCATCAATTGTTTACAGACAGATTATTTCACTTAAAATTCACTGTATCACAATTCCAGTGGGTTAGAAGTTTACATACACTAAGTTGACTGTGCTTGAAAAATTCCAGAAAATTATGTCATGGCATTAGAAGCTTCTGATAGGCAAATTTACATAATTTGAGTCAATTGGAGGTGTACCTGTGGATGTATTTCAAGGCCTAAATTCGAACTCAGTGCCTCTTTGCTTGACATCATGGGAAAATCAAAAGAAATCAGCCAAGACCTCAGAAAAAAATGTAGACCTCCACAAGTCTGGTTCATCCTTGGGAGCAATTTCCAAACGCCTGAAGGTACCACGTTCATCTGTACAAACAATAGTATGTAAGTATAAACACCATGGGTCCACGCAGCCGTCATACCACTCAGGAAGGAGACGCGTTCTGTCTCCTAGAGATTAATGTACTTTGATGCGAAAAGTGCAAATCAATCCCAGAACAACAGCAAAGGACCTTGTGAAGATGCCGGTGGAACAGGTACAAAGTATCTATATCCACAGTAAAACAAGTCCCGTATCGACATAACCTGAAAGGCCGCTCAGCAAGGAAGAAGCCACTGCTCCAAAACCGCCATAAAAAGCCAGACTATGGTTTGCAACTGCACATGGGGACAAAGATTGTACTTTTTGGAGATATGTCCTCTGGTCTGATGAAACAAAAATAGAACTGTTTGGCCATAATGACCCTTGTTATGTTTGGAGGAAAAAGGGTGATGCTTGCAAGCCGAAGGACACCATCCCAACTGTGAAGCACGGGGGGGGGGGGCAGCATCATGCTGTGGGGGTGCTTTGCTGCAGGAGGGACTGGTGCACGTCACAAAATAGAAGGCATCATGAGGAAGGAAAAGTATGTTGATATATTGAAGCATCAGTCAGGAAGTTAAAGCTTGGTCGCAAATGGGTCTTCCAAATGGACAATGACCCCAAGCATACCTCCAAAGTTGTGGCAAAATGGCTTAAGGACAACAAAGTCAAGGTATTGGAGTGGCCATCACAAAGCCCTGTCCTCAATCCTATAGAAAATGTGTGGGCAGAACTGAAAAAGTGTGTGCAAGCAGGGAGGCCTACAAACAACAGTTACACCAGCTCTGTCAGGAGGAATAGGCCAAAATTCACCCAACTTATTGTGAGAAGCTTGTGGAAGGCTACCCAAAACGTTTGACCCTAGTTAAGCAATTTAAAGGCAATGCTACATTCAATTAGTATTTGGTATGTAAACTTCTGACCCACTGGGAATGTGATGAAAGAAACAAAAGCTGAAAAAGATCATTCTCTCTACTATTATCCTGACATTTCACATTCTTAAAATAGAGTGGTGATCCTAACTGACCTAAGACAGGGAATTTTTACTTGGATTTAATGTCAGGAATTGTGAAACTGAGTTTAAATGTATTTGTCTAAGGTGTATGTAAACTTCTGACTTCAATTGTATGCCATATACCACAAACGCTGAGGTGCCTTATTGCTATTATTAACTGGTAATCATCTTATATCATCGAAATGAAACCGTAAAGTTTTTATGCATAATATCATYCACTAAATCTTACAGTGACAGGGATGGTTATATATCAGATATATCAGAAACCATTGAATTTACAATATTCTCACCGAAAGTCATCCTTGTAACATGATGGTTTAATCAAATGCCATGGGAACAGTGCTGGCCTGGGAGACATCTGGTGCCTTATTGAGGGGGTGATGAGCCAGACATTCTCTCTCTTCTACGCCTTGTTCTGCTTTTAATAAGTCATCAAGTGTCTTGGTCATGCAGGTCTTACTGAGCCTCTAAGCTCCTGGCAGGACATGCTCTTGCCCATGTTGGTGATTTGCAGGACAATCAGGCCCACTAGGGATGTGAAAAGGTCATGTTTGGGTGCTTGTCTTGTCCCCTGTTTTAAGCTGATACACAAGCAACCTTAATCTCCCTCAAACGGGAGCTCCCAATCAGCTGGGTCATTTTCTCCGAACACAGATATTTATACAAGCTAAAGGGTCTGGGGTTTAAATCAGTAGATATAGATGTGAACTTCAAAATGGCCTGCGGTGTATCATGGTCCCAATGTGATCATACGTTGCCATCAAAGTGAGTTACATAAACGTTGTAAGACTCTTTGTTCACAAAGGGATAAAAGACATCTGAAAATGCAGCATCAAAATGATCATTTTTCTTAAAATATCTGAACTGGATAAAAAAAAAAGAGATTCAATAGCCTCTGTACGTCTCAAGGACAAATTCAATGCCTCCGTCAACATAGTAGTTGAGAATGCTCTGGTAGAAGTCATTGAATCCAATACATACGCATAAAGTGAAAGATACTCAAACTGTTTATGATTCACTGTGACCTTGAAAAGGCAGTCTGTTTAGAATCTGCCAATACTTAACAACCTCCAGCTCAATCAGGTCAGATAGTGTGAGCTTGGCATTGTACTGTATGTAAAAGACTGCAAGAAATAAAAGACTGTGGAGGTTGTTTGAAAAATCTCAATTCAAGTAGTTTATTGTGAGTAACAAAAGAGAGGTTATACAATCCTTTCTATTKATTCAACATCTCCGTATGTGAACCTTGATATTGTTGATATGACTTTGTAACAACCCCCACACCTAGTTCCCGCAGTTCACTCTTTGTACTGATCTTCATAACTCTGATCCTGAAACTAACTTGGTGACATTGTGCTTTGTTTCCTCAGGGACACGCTGAGGGGACATATTCTATGCTATTTCAGCTCTGCGTGTCTCCAGTGCTGAGGCTGGGTGGGAGGCTACCTGCAGGGCAACAGATGAGGTTGCTGATATGCTGTTCCAGAAGGCCCAGGCACCCCCCTTGAGCRACCGGCAGACCCCTGTCCTCTCTCTGCCCATACATTTTGAACGGTTGCAAGGGATTATGGGTTCATTTGGCCAGACATTTAGCTCTCCAAAGCCGCCCCGTCCTCGGACTGGAGGTGCCTCGAGAACATGAGCCCTTCTGTACCAACCCTGCATGCTAAACGGGGATGGGGACTCAGGAGGCAGCTCTACTCCATGACAATCCCTGCCCCGGAGCTTGACGGGGTGTCAGACAGTCAGCCCAGGTGCCACAGTGGCTCAGCCCCTCTCAGAGCTCCAGACAGGGCCGAGCCAGGCCTCTGACATCCTCAGTTTATGGGGAGAGGCTCGGTCCAGACACACAGCTGACCCCATGCCCTCCTGTCCACTGTTTACCTTCAGGTGGCCACACTTCCAAGAAGAAATGGGATTTWAAAAAACACTCACGTCTGCTTTCTTTTACGTTTTCAAGACAGAAATGTGAAATTGACAACAATGGGTTAGAAAACACCTCATCTGACCCTGTGGGCCCAGTGGGGCTCCCAGACTCTGACTGGAGATTTATTTTATTTAACCTTTATTTAACTAAACATATTCTTCAGGCCAAATGAGCACACACACATTCAGTGTTACCTGGATGGGATGGGGAGAAAGGACACATGAATCACCATTGAAAATATTAATGAACACTGCTTATGGGAGAATAGCTGAATTGGCACCTTTCTCCACCTTGAACTCCTTCTTTACTATTAGCTTAATTTTATATTATTTCAAACATTTTATTATACAACGTCACATGCAAAATATATGAAAATATAATATATTTAAATAAACTTGACCTTTGAAGATGGGTTTAAAAAGAACGGACAGCAATTAAAGACAAACACAATTCTGGTTTAGTGAATAGTGTGCTGTTCTTGGTGAGCATTAGTGCATGTGCAATTATGGAGAATTATTCAATGGGAGCGTAATTATGCAAAGCCTTTTAAATGACAGCCAAATCTGTTGCATTATGTTCATTGTTTTGCAAATGTGGTTCATGATTCCTTTCTCTGTCTTTTGCTTAGCAACACCTATTTAGTATAATTTAAACAAACTTTGACATGGGCTTTTGACAGTGGCAATCTACATAATCACAAATGTCATTCTGCACTGGGTATTGGCAGGGTAATAGCTGTCCACTGGTGATATTCCATACGTGCATTCTTCAATAATAGCTCAGATATAATACAGATCTACTATACCCCCTTGTTTTGAAAAATATATTTATAACAAACCTAGCATCATTTTGCCTTGAGTTGTAGCTTATCCAGACAAAATGCTTATACTAGTTAACATGGCAGTTTTTCAAAGAAAATGTAGGCTACTGTAAATGTTGTTTTAGAAAATGTAAAGTTTAGGTGGATACATTAGAGATCTCTCGAGGTTGGATTTCACTGTCATTTAAAAAATGGATTGGAATCAGTAATTACTTTGGTACACAAATTAAAGGATGCATTTGAGAACTACAAAGCTGTCATGACACATTTAAATGGTATTTGTGTTTGAACAATAATTGTAGAAGTATGTGTATTTGCGTTTTATGTCCTGATCTGTCTGAGATGCACAGAAAACTAGAGCATAAATCAAAGCCAAAGCAGTAGATACGCCTATATGGGCTCTGAAAGCAATTTGTTTCACCCTTAAACGAGAAATGTTTCAAATTGATTTCAAATTCTTAAACAGATGAAAAGGAAGGTGAAAGAATGAAAGTAGATAGGCGTATTCTGATTGTCTCATGGCAGAACTGAAATGTAAGTCAAAAGGGATCACCAGTGTCCTCAAACGGTGCTCCCAAGGGGTCAAAGTCAATAACGTATTACATGAATTAAAATAGCCTCCTCCGTCCCTCACTGTTCTCTGCTGGACAACAAATAGCTTCTGATTTTCTATTCATTGGTTTCTATCAGCAAGAGATGGTTGGTAAAGAATGTGTCAAACTCTCTAGTAGGACATACCTTCCCCACAGAAGGAGAGACCCATGCTGAGACCCACTGCATTGGACTTCCTACCTCACAAAGAGAGAGAAAATCCTATTTCATAGAAAATCTTAAGCAAAGAGCACAGAAATCCCCATGATCAAGCGGCATGGTGTGAAAAAGAAAACACTCTCTGGTTATGAGCTGACAACACAGTGCCTTTATTAAACATGGTTTTCATCTGTGACCGATCTCACCATTTATTTCAGAGGTGCACCTCAGATTGTGTCTAACCTGAGCCGCGAAACCTCGTGAATTGGCCGCTTAGAACGTTTTACACCATAGCACCATGAAATGGGATGGGTGCCATGCTTCCAATCCACCACAGATATGTTAGGTTCTGCCTGACAACATTTTTACCACCCAATAGGGGGACTTCAACGGCAGACTTGACTACCATTACACCTGCAATTCGAAAACCTTTTGTACCTTGTTGTGAACCAACCCATGGTGTAATCAAACTGCTTGCCTGTAACCTTTTGAGTTTGCATGGACAATACAAAGGGTGTACATGGCACCCTTTTGGGAACCATACTTGATACTCCATTACAACTATGTTATAAGAATATGAATGCCGGTTCTCTATACAAAACATGTAAACAATATATGCGCGAGTTAGCATTCTACTGCCACTAGCAACTCCATGATAAACTAAGACAATTGTGGTGAAGTGACCTAGCTATGTTTCACCATTACGTTTTAATTACCTGGGTGATTTGATTCACACTGCCCATTGAGTTCCAGACTTGTCCCCGACACAGAAGTTGTTAAGGCCTGGCTGTGATTTATTTAGCCAATTAAACTTGGGGATAATTAGGCAGAGACAATGAGAGAAGTGGGCAGGGAATTTGTCCAGTATGCAAAGGTTAATGATAAGCCTCTTTGAGATAAGTGCCATGTGACCAGTTAAGACTTCAGTGTAACGTCTGATCCTAGACCCACAGACYTTGGCGTTGTCGTGCTCTGGTCTCCCAGCTCTAGCTGTGGATCTATTAGCACTGCTGCACAGGCCAATAGTTGCTTCATTGAGTTACTGAAAATGCAAGGGTCCAGACAGAGCCAATAGAATGCCAGATCCAGACTACTGTAGTACTTCCACACTTTATTCAGTCACACTTATTTGGACCTCATAACTAACGATATTTTTGAATAATGCAACCTGAAAATGTAATTACTATGTTAAGAGTATCTTAAATAACTCTCATGGTACATCAGACACCCCCCTACCGATTCCAACTAGCGCTGGCTTTGCTGATAAATACTTTTTTGAGGGTAAATGTACTTGATATGATTGTGATGTGTTGTCTCAAGTAGGTATCTTAAGATGAATGCACTAATTGTAAGTCGTTCTGGATAAGAGTCTCTGCTAAATGACTAAAATGTAAGGTAAATGTTACTGATCCATGCTGTACGTGTTGGAATTCACCATCACCGGACATGTGCTCTGCTGTGATGGTTCCCTCTATGATCATGGTGTAGAGTGAGAACACAACACTGACTCAATGAGAACAGGCACCGTAAAAGTAGGACAAATATTGTGTGGTTGCATAAAATACATWAAAAATAAACTGTTACCATTTTATTTCTCATCTTGCATGTACTGTTATGGTAATTGGTAATAGTCTGTGAAGGAGCTCTGAAAATACAAGTGACAGATGTGAGTCAAAGCCAGGTCTATGTCTGAAATAATCCCCGGGAGCGCTCTGAGACCCCTCACCACTTGCCACCAACAGATGGATCTGAATTAGAGAAGATAAATGAGAAATGACTTGTACTGTATGAACACCGTCCAGCACACAATACAACACAGAAATGTTATCCATGGCATGAGAAACAGACCTGGAATGCTGGTTCACTATGGGGAATAAGTAAACCCACATTATTCTGATGTGAAACTCAAGCCCTGAGAAAAGAATAAGATCAATCATGTCTTTCATGCTTTTCTCCAAATGCAGGATGTTAATAGTCTGGTAGGCCAGTGTCAATGACAGGTTGTATACTATAAAGCACTGGTAGCATGTACATTGAAACAACACACAAACCCAAGAACAGGAACAAAACGTCCACACTGCGTCATGGCTCAGMAGCCACTGGGAATGCAGAGGGGGATGGCAAGAGAAGAATCTCTGGATGGGGAGAAAAGAAAACTGGGCCTGTTAGTCTGTCCATAGTCTGTCCATTTATACCTGCTGGGAGAACTGGTGAGGGAAGTGATCCTGTAAGTCTACTCTGTTTTGCCTGCACCTCCCACCCACATACCTCCCTCCAACCTCCTCTGATAGAAGCAGCAGGCTTTGCAGACCTGTGCTAAACAGACAGCCTATTGTAGCCCCTTGCCCTTCAGGCTACAAGCTTTCATTGGTGGGTTTGTCGTGCCCAAACAAAAAGGGGAAGTTCTGGGGTCGTTACACACAGAGACACAAGGCTTTGTTTACTGTATGACTTCCTAAAAGCCTCCCAGCAGAATTGGGTCGACCACCGTATTSCAAGTCAGTGGCAACACTCCAAAGATAGAGGGGCTTCTTCGAGGACAACCTATCATTGCCCCATCATTGCTCAGGGTGTATTACTGTATTACTGTCATATTAGCACATTAGGCTCTTGTTATTTCAGTCTAAAAGGGGATAGACAATGAGTAGCGTTTTCATGAGTGAATAGAGGAAATCAGAAATAAATTGTTCGAATTCCCCCAAAAACTCTCTGTATTAATTTGGGACACGTCTGTGGAATCATCTGAATGTGAGTAAAAATATGATTTGTGCCAGATGCCTCCAATAAAATGATACATTTTTTGCCATTTTGTAGCCTACAGCAATCTACTCTAAGTATTCTGTTGGAGATAGAAACATTTCTTGATTATGACGGTCATTCAATTAGGTTTGAAGCCACCGATATTTCATTAACATCTCAGTGGTTTAGCACCATATTCCCAGGTGTGCTAACCATACACAGTACCAGTCAAAAGTTTGAACACACTTACTCATTCAAGGGTTCTTCTTTATTTTTACTATTTTCAACATTGTAGAACAATATTGAAGACATCAAAACTATGAATTAACACATATTGAACCATGTAATAACCAAAACAGTGTTAAACAAATCTTCAACATAGCCACCCTTTGCCTTGATGACAGCTTTACACACTCTTGGCATTCTCTCAACCAGTTTCATGAGGAATGCTTTTCCAACAGTCTTCAAGGAGTTCCCACATATGCTGAGCACTTGTTGGTTGCTATTCCTTCACTCTGCAGTCCAACTCATCCCAAACCATTTCAATTGGGTTGAGGTCGGGTAATTTTGAAGGCCAGGTCATCTGATGCAGCACCATCACTCTCATTCTTGGTTAAATAGCCCTTACACAGCCTGGAGGCGTAGGTGTGTTTTGGGTCATTGTCCTGTTAAAAACAAATGACAGTCCCACTAAGCGCAAACCAGATGGGATGGCGTATCACTGCCGAATGCTGTGGTAGCCATGCTGGTTAAGTGTGCCTTGAACTCTAAATAAATCACAGACAGTGTCACCAGCAAAGCACTCCCACACCATTACACCTCCTCCTCCATGCTTCACAGTGCAAACCACACATGCAGAGATCATCCGTTCACCTACTCTGCATCTCACAAAGACATGACGGTTTGAACCAAATATCTCAAATTTGGACTCATCAGACCAAAGGACAATTTCCACCAGTCTAATGTTCATTGCTTGTGTTTCTTGGCCCAAGCAAGTCTCGTCTTCTTATTGGTGTCCTTTAGTAATGGTTTCTTTGCAGCAATTCGACCACGGAGGCCTGATTCACGCAGTCTCCTCTGAACAGTTGATGTTGAGATGTGTCTGTTACTTAAACTCTGTGAAGCATTTATTTGGGCTGCAATCTGAGGCTGGTAACTCTAATGAACTTGTCCTCTGCAGCAGAGGTTACTCTGGGTCTTCCTTTCCTGTGGCGGTCCTCATGATTGCCAGTTTCATCATAGCGCTTGATGGTTTTTGCAACAGCACTTGAAGAAACTTTCAAAGTTCTTGAAATAATCCGGATTGACGGACCTTCATGTCTTAAAGTAATGATGGATTGTCGTTTCTCTTTKCTTATTTGAGCTGTTCTTGCCATAATATGGACTTGGTATTTTACCAAATAGGGCTAACTTCTGTATACCACCCCTACCTTGTCACAACACAACTGATTGGCTCAAACACATTAAGAAGGACAGAAATTCCACAGATTAACTTTTAACAAGGCACACCTGTTAAATTAAATGCATTCCAGGTGACTACCTCATGAAGCTGGTTGAGCGAATGCCAATAGTGTGCAAAGCTTTCATCAAGGCAAAGGGTGGCTACTTTGAAGAATCTCAAATATAAAATATATTTTGATTTGATTAACACTTTTTTGGTTACACCATGATTCCATATGTGTTATTTCATAGRTTTGATGTCTTCACTATTATTCTACAATGTAGAAAATAGTAAAAATAAAGAAAAATCCTTGAATGAGTAGGTGTGTCTAAACTTTTGACTGGTACTGTACATTACATCTTCAAAACCATTTAGCACATTTCATAATGATATCGCTTTGCAACAGATAGTGATCATGTAAGTTTGATCCTGTTGAATGCCCTCTAAATATCCAGAAATGAATGTGACATGAACATGAACATTTGATATTTAGGTTACACTGAAACTATGGTTATGTACAGTATGTACATATTTGTTATTGCTGGTGGTTATAAGGTATATKTTTTTTAACAAGGTAGACGTGTTTGTAAATGTGCTTAAAAAGCACTTCATTAAGCAAGACGGAAATATGTTACTGGCTGGATATTGTATCTGTGTTTTATACTACCCTGCTTAAAAATGTTGCTGAGTTGCAAAAAGCTTGTTAGAAGGTCTACCACCTCCACATACTGTAGCATTCCCACTGGAGAACTAGCCATCTAGGCTGTCGTCAGTGTCAAATAACCTACCCTCTACACTTTTCCTAGCTTCATGCTACCAACGTACAGGGTCACAGTGAGTCTGCACAGACAGTACACACAGAGAGTTGCACAACTTTTTGACTACAGAATTGTGTAGCAGTACCCTCTGTCTGAAGTAGGCTGTGCTGCTTAGCTTGTAAGTCTTCCTAACACGTTTTAATATTCCATTACAGCTTTCTAACGTTATATTAGCAAATGATTCCTTACGTACCAAGAGCCATATATTTAGAGAGTTAGGCCAACTTTAAGAATGTATAATATTGTTCTAATTCTGGACTTTCAGGTACATAGCATTGTTTAACTATTCCCCATGTAATGTTAATGGGGAGCTAAGATGGCTGCCATAGAATGTTGAAGTGTCATGTAAATGCATCATAATGTAGAAACCGCTTCGGCCCAACTCTCTAAATGCATGGCTCTGAGCATACCCTGTTTGGTATTTGTTAAGAAAACAATCCCAGCAATTAAATGTAAGGAGAGGGAATCAAAAAGACCACACTATGATTTTCTGGTTTTAACTAAGAAAAACTACAGTTGAGATGATATGGGCAGGGTTCTAATGGAATGTCTAAATTGTTTCATTTTCCCAGACCTTAAGAAGATAAATGATTGTGCGTGTCTGTTGTCGAAATGGGATATGCGGTATCCTGACCTGAAGTCTACAGTTGCTATTGCCAGAAGAAGTGAAAGAAAAACAGGGAATGGAAAACCTATCTGAGTGTGTGATTGCAGTGCGTCCTGGGTAAGAAAGACAACAACTGGACCCCTTTGACAGCTTGCACTTCTATATCTGACAGGCAAAGAAAGGGAATTATGTGGAAAGAGAGAGATATCAGGAGGATCTGAAAGATGAGGAGATATAACAAATCAAAAGCAGAGAAAAAAATTTAAAAGATAAAAGATAAGACCAGAATAATAAAGATAAAGATAAGACCAGAATAATAAAGATTAAAAGATTAAGACCAGAATAATAAAGAGAAAAGATAAGACCAGAATAATTAAAGATAAAGATAAGTCCAAAATAATAAGATAAAAGATAAGATCAGAAATAATAAAGATAAAAGATAAGACCAGAATAATAAAGATAAAGATAAGACCAGAATAATAAAGATAAAAGATAAGACCAGAACAATAAAAGATACAAGATAAGACCAGAATAATAAAGATAAAGATAAGACCAGAATAATAAAGATAAGATAAGCCCAGAATAATAAAGATAAAAGATGAGACCAGAACAATAAAGATACAAGATAAGACCAGAACAATAAAGATAACAAGATAAGACCAGAATAATAAAAGTAAAAAAAGATAAGACCAGAACAATAAAGATACAAGATAAGACCAGAACAATAAAGATAAAGAATAAGACCAGAATAATAAAGATAAAAGATAAGACCAGAACAATAAAGATACAAGATAAGACCAGAATAATAAAGATAAATAAGAACCAGAATAATAAAGATAAAGATAAGCCCAGAATAATAAAGATAAAGATAAGACCAGAATAATAAAGTTAAAGATAAGACCAGAATAATAAAGATAAAAGATGACCAGAATAATAAAGATAAAAGATAAGACCAGAATAATAAAAGATAAAGATAAGACCAGAATAATAAAGATAAAAGAAAGACCAGAATAATAAAGATAAAAGATAAGACCAGAATAATAAAGATAAAAGATAAGACGAATAATAAGATAAAAGATAAGACCAGAATAATACAAGATAAAGATAAGACCAGCAATAATAAAGATAAAAGATAAGACCAGAACAATAAAGATACAAGATAAGACCAAATAATAAAGATAAAGATAAGACCAGAATATATCTCTACTCAA
>NC_036868.1:8150032-8195619 GCF_002910315.2 Salvelinus sp. IW2-2015 | reverse complement strand
CGCTTTGCAACAGATAGTGAATCATGAAGTTTGATCCTGTTGAATGCCCTCTAAATATCCAGAAATGAATGTGACATGAACATGAACATTTGATATTAGGTTACACTGAAACTATGGTTATGTACAGTATGTACATATTTTTATTGCTGGTGGTTATAAGGTATATTTTTTTAACAAGGTAGACGTGTTTGTAAATGTGCTTAAAAAGCACTTCATTAAGCAAGACGGAAATATGTTACTGGCTGGATATTGATCTGTGTTTTTATACTACCCTGCTTAAAATGTTGCTGAGTTGCAAAAAGCTTGTTAGAAGGTCTACCACCTCCACATACTGTAGCATTCCCACTGGAGAACTAGCCATCTAGGCTGTCGTCAGTGTCAAATAACCTACCCTCTACACTTTTCCAGCTTCATGCTACCAACGTACGGGTCACAGTGAGTCTGCACAGACAGTACACACAGAGAGTTGCACAACTTTTTGACTACAGAATTGTGTAAGCAGTACCCTCTCGTCTGAAGTAGGCTGTGCTGCTTAGCTTGTAAGTCTTCCTAACACGTTTTAATATTCCATTACAGCTTTCTAACGTATATTAGCAAATGATTCCTTACGTACCAAGAGCCATATATTTAGAGAGTTAGGCCAACTTTAAGAATGTATAATATTGTTCTAATTCTGACTTTCAGGTACATAGCATTGTTTAACTATTCCCCATGTAATGTAATGGGGAGCTAAGATGGCTGCCATAGAATGTTGAAGTGTCATGTAAATGCATCATAATGTAGAAACCGCTTCGGCCCAACTCTCTAAATGCATGGCTCTGAGCATACCCTGTTTGGTATTTGTTAAGAAACAATTCCCAGCAATTAAATGTAAGGAGAGGGAATCAAAAAGACCACACTATAATTTCTGTTTTAACTAAGAAAAACTACAGTTGAGATGATATGGGCAGGGTTCAATGGAATGTCTAAATTGTTTCATTTTCCCAGACCTTAAGAAGATAAATGATTGTGCGTGTCTGTTGTCGAAATGGGATATGCGGTATCCTGACCTGAAGTCTACAGTTGCTATTGCCAGAAGAAGTGAAAGAAAAACAGGAATGGAAAACCTATCTGAGTGTGTGATTGCAGTGCGTCCTGGGTAAGAAAGACAACAACTGGACCCCTTTGACAGCTGCACTTCTATATCTGACAGGCAAGAAAGGGAATTATGTGGAAAGAGAGAGATATCAGGAGATCTGAAAGATGAGGAGATATAACAAATCAAAAGCAAGAAAAAAATTTAAAAGATAAAAGATAAGACCAGAATAATAAAAGATAAAGATAAGACCAGAATAATAAAGTTAAAGATAAGACCAGAATAATAAAGATAAAAGATATGACCAAATAATAAAAGATAAAAGATAAGACCAGAGAATAAATAAAGATAAAAGATAAGACCAGATAATATAAGATAAAAAGATAAGACAGATAATAAAGATAAAAGATAAGGTCCAAATAATAAGAATAAAGATAAGTCCAGCAATAATAGAATAAAAGATAGACAGAAGAATAATACAGAGTAAGATAAGACCAGAATAATAAAGATAAAGATAAGACCAGAACAATAAAGATCACTAAGACCAGAATAAAAGATAAAGATAGACCAGAATAATAAAGATAAAAATAAGCCGAATAATAAAGATAAAGATAGACCAGACAATAAAGATACAAGATAAGACCAGAACAATAAAGATACAAGATAAGACCAAATAATAAAGTAAAAAGATAAGACCAGAACAATAAAGATACAGATAAGACCAGAGAAATAAGATAAAATAAGACCAGAATAATAAAGATAAAGAATAAGACCAGAAAATAAAGATACAAAGATAAGACCAGAATATAAAAGATAAAGATAAGACCAGAATAATAAAGATAAAGATAAGCCAGAATTAATAAATAAAGATAAGACCAGAATAATAAAAGTTAAAGATAAGACCAGAATAATAAAAGATAAAAGATATGACCAGAATAATAAAGATAAAAGATAAGACCAGAATAATAAAGATAAAAGATAAGACCAGAATAATAAAGATAAAGATAAGACCAGAATAATAAAGATAAAGATAAGTCCAAAATAATAAGATAAAAGATAAGATCAGAATAATAACGATAAAAGATAAGACCAGAATAATACAGATAAAGATAAGACCAGAATAATAAAGATAAAAGATAAGACCAGAACAATAAAGATACAAGATAAGACCAGAATAATAAGATAAAGATAAGACCAGAATAATAAAGAAAAGATAGCCAGAATAATAAGATAAAAGATGAGACCAGAAAATAAGATACAAGATAAACCAGAACAAAAAATACAAGATAAGACCAGAATAATAAAATTAAAAAAATAAGACCAGAAACAATAAAGATACAAAGATAAGGACCAGAACAATAAAGATACAAGATTAAGACCAGAATAATAAAGATAAAAAGATAAGACCAGAACAATAAAGATACAAGATAAGACCAGAATAATAAAAATAAGATAAGACCAGTATAAAGATAAATAAGCCAGAAATAATAAAAGATAAGACCAGAACAATAAAGATACAAGATAAGACCAGAATAATAAAGATAAAGATAAACCAGAATAATAAAGATAAGCCAGAATAATAAAGATAAAAGATGAGACCAGAATAATAAAGATAAAAGATAAGACCAGAATAATAAAGATAAAAGATAAGACCAGAATAATTAAAAATAAAGGTAAGACCAGAACAATAAAGATACAAGATAAGACCAGAACAATAAAGATACAGATAAGACCAGAATAATAAAGATAAAAGATAAACCAGAACAATAAAGATACAAGATAAGACCAGAATAATAAAGATAAAGATAAGACCAGAATAATAAAGATAAAGATAAGCCCAGAATAATATAAAGATAAAAGATAAGACCAGAACAATAAAGATACAAGATAAGACCAGAATAATAAAGATAAAGATAAGACCAGAATAATAAAGATAAAGATAAGCCCAGAATAATAAAGATAAAAGATGAGACCAGAATAATAAAGATAAAGATAAGACCAGATAATAAAAGATAAAATGTAAGACACAGTAAGACCAGAATGTCCCGCTCATGCTCTTTCTTTCTTTTCAATCAATGAACTCATAAAACTAGAGCTTCCAGTCCGGCATTATTGAGACCTATGAATGCAGAGGCAATGTAGTCATGTAGATTACATTGGTGCATACAGACAGTATGAAGTTCAGCTAATAACAGCAACACATTCATATTGACCTGGCACCCTGGCACCATTAAGCAATTACCAGCTAATGACTATGTTTGTGAAGGCCAGAGGGTTAGCCTCATTATGTGTGTAGTGAGCCGCAACAGTCAGCTCTGTCTGACCAGTGAGGGAGGTGTGAATAGATGTGACCTGCATATACATATTTCAGAAAGATGTTCTCAAAACAGAGGCATTAAGGAAAAGCAATACACTATAATCCACAGCATGCCTGTGCAGGACAGAACTTCTGCATGTTCAACTGCACAGACTTGCCTAGAGTCATCAAATAACGGAGATAATAACACTACATTTATGATGATCCTCATGCCCTAGCATGTACTCTATGATGAAAGGCAATCAAAGTATTTGAATATAAGCCATAGATAGCCTTACATCACATTCTGCACATGCATGGGCCTATAGCGAAATGTTTATACAATCTTACACTGAACAAAAATATAAACACAATATGCAACAATTTCAATGGTTTATTGAGCTACAGTTCATATAGGGAAATCAGTAAATTGAAATCAATTCATTAGGCCATAATCTATGGATTTCACATGACTGGGCAGGGGCGCAGCCATGGGTGGGCCTGGGAGGGCTTAGGCCCACCCTCTGGTGAGCCAGGCAAAGCCATTCAGAGTGGGCTTTATTACATTAAGAAATAGTCCTCAGTTTACAGAAAACATGTACTGTCATGTAAAAAAGTAATCTACATTTAAAATCTGCAATATTACAGGCAGATGATCCCGCAGGTGAATATGGCGGATGTGGAGGTCCTGGGCCTGTTCGGTTACACGAGGTCTGTGGATGTGAGGCCGGTTGGACATACTGCCAAATTAGAGAAATTAACATTCAATTCTCTGGCAACAGCAATGGTGGACATTCCTGCAGTCAGCATGCCAAATGCACACTCGCTCAAAACTTGAGACATCTGTGGCATTGTTTTGTGTGACAAAACTGCACATTTTAGAGTGGCCTTTTACTGTCCCCAGTACAAGGTGCACCTTTGAAATGAGCATGCTGTTTAATCAGCTTCTTGATATGCCACACCTGTCAGGTGGATGGATTATCTTGGCAAAGGAGATATGATCACTATACATCTGTGCACACAATTTGAGAGAAATAAGATTTTTGTGAGTATGGAATATTTCTGGGATCTTTTATTTCAGCTCATGAAACATGGGACCAACACTTTACATGTTGCGTTAATATTTTTGTTCAGTGTATAAAGTCTAGAATTGCACCACTATGTAGCTGAGTGGGATTATATGAGTTTCATGTGGTGATACGGCGCAGACACTTACAACTTGCCCAGGGGAGTAGAAAACAATTATTTTGCAAAAGCAGCATGGGACAAGGAACATTTCACTAAACAATGTCTGTTTTCCCCTGCATCTTCATACTCTACATGAGGACATTTATATACTGTAAGTGATGATTAGGAGGGAATGAGGTCTAATAACTGTCTTAGAATGTCACTCAAGTGTCACCAACTTGACAGTAAGTACGTTATCCCCCCAAGCCAGGGAGACATAAATGTCTATTGAGCAGAGCCCAAGCTGGTGGGGCAAATCCCCATGCCACATCTATTACTAGGAATTTCAATTTAACCGCAAATATAACTTTACATCCATTTATACCCATAAAGTGCACTTTAGAGCTCCCTTTGTTATACAGTGGCTATTATTAAGTGAAATGCTCAGAACAGGGAATAATTGGTACTCTGGTTCTTCATAACGTTGAGTTTTCTAATCCAGTAATGTTGAGCTATCTCTGGGAATTAAAAGTGTGTCTGTTTCTTTTTGTGCTTTGTGTCTTAGAGTGCCAGTTTAGATTTCACATGTTGAATCAAACATTTAAGAAGATGTGAAACACAATCGTCGCGTGATTTAATTATCTGATAACATTGTATTAGCTATGCTTTTCCAGTTATATCCATGTATCTGGATCTGTCTTGTCAATCCTGACCAGAGCCCGACTACTATCTCCCCCTTTTCCCAACAGTCCTCAGGGTCATAAAGTTAGGCTGTCTTTTGTTTATCATTTGATGCTTTCTCTGTTTTCTTCCCTTTTGGTCACATATGATAATGTCTGTTTTTTTCCTTTTGGTCACAAATGATCATGTCTGTTTTTTCTCTCATTTTGGTCACATATGATAATGTCTGTTTTTTCACATTTGGTCACATATGATATGTCTTTTTTCCCTTTTTGGTCACATATGAGAATGCCTTTTCCGCCCCATTTTGGTCACTTATGATAATGTCTTCCCCCCCCCATTTTGGTCACATATGATAATATCTGTTTTTTTCCTTTGGTCAACATATGATAATGTCTGTTTTCCCTTTTGTCACATATGAGAATGCCTTTTCCGCCCCCATTTGGTCACTATATATTCTCATGTTCATTGATAAAGTTTTGTCAATGTCATGCTCTCTCATTTTCAAGTTGTTCACATGAGTCTATGATAATGTCTGTTTTTCCCTTTGGTTCACTTTATAAATGCCTAATCCCATTTGGTCCTTTGTATTCTCCCTCATTTTGGCAATTTATGTAATAGTCTGTTTTTTTCCTTAGTGTCCATATATAATGTCTGTTTTCCCTTTTGGTCACATTATGAGAATGCCTTTTCCGCCCCCATTTTGTCACTTATGGATAATGTCTTCCCCCCCCATTTGGTCACATATGATAATATCTGTTTTTTTCCTTTGGTCACATATGATAATGTCTGTTTTTCCCTTTTGGTCACATATGAGAATGCCTTTTCCGCCCCCATTTTGGTCACTTATGATAATGTCTTCCCCCCCCCCCCATTTTGGTCACATATGATAATATCTGTTTTTTTCCTTTTGGTCACGAATGACAATGTCTGTTTTTTTTCTCATCTTGGTCACATATGATAATGTCTGTTTTGGCTGTATGTCAACCTCTGGCAACACATTGAAAGTGTTGTATTATGTCTTTCTATATGTATCTTATTTAAACAATAATTTGTTATGTGTTTAGTATCAACGTGTTTGTAATCTGAGACAGAGGTCAAATGTGTGTCGGAGAAAACAGGCCCATAATTGTTTTCTTCTTTAACAAGATCAGCTTTAAACCATAGCTCTCTGATTATGTTCTCTTTGATGAGATGCAGACCGTTGTTTAGCATCATCTCTTGTTGTGTTGCTTTCTTGTGTGTTAAAACGTCTTTATTTCAAATTCAATAGAATTAGTTTTGCTAGTTTTTGTTATTAAAATCGATGATTAACAATAATAAAATTCTTAACATTACATTTACATTTCATAATACAAAAAGGATTGAGAATTGATTTTAAAGAAATCAAAAAACAAGAATCTCCCATTGTTCCTTCCTCGTTTCATTTCAATAGTTCTTCTCCCTTTTAGTTCCGTTGGAACTTGCCTCCCGGTTGTTAGCTTGTGCTACAGTATTAAGATCACCTCCTATAATGACCGTATAAAATTGATAAAAGTTCCACCACTGACATTCCTTTTACTCATAGCCCACGTTTTAAACTTGGTCAACTTCTATTAGATTTTTCAGGCAGAATTCTTGTACATTAATAATATTGTCTTTTAAAAGGGTCTCTATTTCTCCTTCCTATTTCTGCTCAACTACTATAAAGGCCATGTAGATTACTTCAGAATGTTAATTTAGTGTGGCATCATCAACAAATATAGGGTGACGTACTATGTAGGGGTAGGTTTCACTCCTTTCTTTTTCTATTACATGTACTGTAGAGTGACGTCGCTTGGCAGGTTGAGCAGGCCGCATTGATTTTTTGGGGACCGTTTTTGTTCACCAGAAGCAAATTGCTGGGCGATATGGACAAAAAGTCATACCACAATAAATTAACCCATTGTATATTGTCACGGCCGTCGTAGGGAGGAGACCAAGGCGCAGCGTGGTATGCGTACATTCTCTTTATTATAAGAATGAACACTGAACAAAACTAGCAAAACAACAAAACGAACCGTGAAGCTATACAAAGCGTGCTGAACAGGCAACTACACATAGACAAGAACCCACAAAACCAAAAGGGAAAATGGCAACCTAAATATGATCCCCAATCAGAGACAACGATAAACAGCTGCCTCTGATTGGGAACCAATTCAGGCCACCATAGACCTACATTTTTAATTTTCCTTTATTTTACCAGGTAAGTTGACTGAGAACACATTCTCATTTGCAGCAACGACCTGGGGAATAGTTACAGGGGAGAGGAGAGGGATGAATGAGCCAATTGTAAACTGGGGATTATTAGGTGACCGTGATGGTTTGAGGGCCAGATTGGGAATTTAATGGGATCTTTAATGACCTCAGAGAGTCAGGACACCCGTTTAACGTCCCATCCGAAAGAACACCATCCCAACCGTGAAGCATGGAGGTGGAAACATAATTCTTTGGGGATGCTTTTCTGCAAAGGGGACAGGAAGACTCCACCGTATTGAGGGGAGGATGGATGGGGCCATGTATCGCGAGATCTTGGCCAACAACCTCCTTCCCTCAGTAAGAGCATTGAAGATGGGTCGTGGCTGGGTCTTCCAGCATGACAACGACCCGAAACACACAGCCAGGGCAACTAAGGAGTGGCTTCGTAAGAAGCATCTCAAGGTCCTGGAGTGGCCTAGCCAGTCTCCAGACCTGAACCCAATAGAAAATCTTGGGAGGAGGCTGAAAAGTTCGTATTGCCCAGCGGACAGCCCCGAAACCTGAAGATCTGGAGAAGGTCTGTATGGAGGAGTGGGCCAAAATCCCTGCTGCAGTGTGTGCAAACCTGTCAAGAACTACAGGAAACGTATGATCTCTGTAATTGCAAACAAAGGTTTCTGTACCAAATATTTAAGTTCCTTTTCTGATGTATCAAATACTTATGTCATGCAATAAAATGCAAATTAATTACTTACAAATCATACAATGTGATTTTCTGGATTTTTGTTTTAGAGTCCGTCTCACAGTTGAAGTGTACCTATGATAAAAAATMACAGACTTCTACATGCTTTGTAAGTAAGAAAACCTGCAAAATCGGCAGTGTATCAAATACTTGTTCTCCCCACTGTATATATATGCGCAGTTACTTTCTATTAGTGGCTGGGAGCTAGTCTGTCTTTTCCAGTGCTAAGTAAGACATGAAATCCGTTAGCTATTTCATCAAACATGTTCAGGGAATGCATCATGGATATTTTAATGTGCAACATGTCAAAATAGGATCCAGAATGATCAGCTTCCTTTTTGACTCTTTAGAGATGCATATTGGCCTTAGCTYTATGCTACATAATTCACCTGAGGAAGTGGGAACTCAAAACTAGGGGTTGGAACCGGTTCAGGGAGCAAAGAATAAATAAAATAAAATGAAAAAATGATAAAAACACAACAAAGCACCCATGCAAAGCCCTTTCTCCGTCAATCAGAAACTTCTTCCAGTGTCTGCCTGCCAGCTGAAAATCTTTGCCAGTATGTGTGCGTGTAGGTTACCTGTCCCTCCCCCTCCGAAGCATAGCTGTAGCCTACTGATGTTACAAGCGTGATTCAGAAGATGGGGGGAGAGATTTTTAATTAGCGAAGAATGTATTAACTTTTTCAAGGCTAGTTAGGGATACCATAGTTATCACATTTCACTTTGGAWTTATTAACTACAAAAAGGTAGGAGGTTTTTTAATTCTGGTGCCGCTCTACACACACAAGCGTGTTCGCTAGCTAGCTCTGGTCCAACGTTAAGCCAACTCTGAAGTTCAAAGACATTCAAAGTTCCTCCATAGAAGCCGCTCCTCCGTAGGTATAATTCTATGGGCCTAATTCAGATAATGCATGTCATCACAAGATGCCCAGCGCTTCAAGCCAAGACTCCTCCTCCATCCTCTCTCGCTCTCTCCCCACCTGAAAAATTTTAGTTACATCTCGCGCCCTACACTTGTCTGTCCAATGCAACTTAACAACTCACTGAGCTATAGCTTGCCTGCTCCATAGCAAGCTGCTCTATCTGCAATGCATGATCGGTGGAGTATTTTAATGTCGAGCTAACTGTAAAAATAAATAAATATTTCAGTGATTTCAAAAGGAACAGAAAGGAACCAGTTTGAATCGGTTCAGAACTTTATTTTGCTGGTTGGAACAGTGGAACGGAATGAAAAAAAAGAATGGTTCTGTTCTGAACAAAACGATTGGAAAATCATTTTGGTTTTAACCCCTGCTCAAAACACATGATCTATATTGCTAACCCTAAACACATTTACTGCCTTTAAGTTATTTTTATAGTTCACTAATATGGATTGGCATTCCCATAGGAAATCTCAAGTGTTGAAGATTCACTGGTATTGTTGTGGGGCAGCTCACACCCATTTGCATCTGACACCAGTTTGTTGATAAAATCACATTTCTGTTTCTGAGAGTCTGTCTCTGCCCGGGTGAAGTTAAAAAAATGCAAAGCACTGAAGAAACAGTAATCATGCCACATAATTTCCCCCATGTTTAAACAGTAGAAGGCTCTTATTCATGCCTTGGGTCACAATTAAGTTCATATGAAAAGTAGCGAGAAAAGGAGGGAAATCGGCAGAAAATCCTTAATAAGCAGTGATCCAATTAGTCAGTTCCAATAGAGTGATATGAAAACGTATCTTTACTAAGCATTTTCCTATCTGGTGTGTAGTTCTATTCAGGGATAACAGGAAGTAAGGATAGCAGGAAGGTTTAATTTGAGGCATATGTAGAGAGAGCGTATTGTATTGCGGTGTTCTCGGCTACTTGTGTAGGCCATTGGAACCAGGGTAAGATGATTTGTCAGTGTATAAAGGCAGGCTGTTAAGCTTGAGTAATTGTCATAGCAATAATAAAAAAAAGTACACTTTTTTTTATTTCATTTAATTAGACGTAGAACAGAAGTTGGAATGGAAAATTATACACAATTGAAGACTAATGGAGCCTCAAACGACACAACAGAGGAAAAAACAAGCATTGATTGATGTGCTCACATTAAAGTTAAGCTACAACGATACTTGTGCTTTCAATTCAAGCATGTTATTTCATAGCAAGTGGAAATGAATTAAAGCTTTCAAACTATCTGCAGTATGTACACAAAAACACTGCCTTTTTGCACCGATGTCAAATTAATCTGCCGTTTTACCCATTGCAAATGGGGATAGAGTTGGTTGGTTTTATGCAAATATATACTTTGCTTTCCGTCCATAATTTTCCTTTAACATTGAAGTTCCAGTAGTTTTCAGGGAAGCCTTCAGTTCTGCTTGTGTGGTGTGAGTTCTTCCTCTGCGTGCTGGTTCCTTAGAGGTCTGCCTTACTAATGACTGGGTCAGTGCCTGTGTCATGGGTCTTTGGGCTACCCCAGACATGGCGGGATTCTTGGAGTGACAGATGAAGACATCCAGACACCCATATGTACGGGAACCATGTGGTTAGTCAGTTCCTCATTCGTTCTTTAGGAGAAGCAATTTGATTGGCTGAGACAGGATCATTAATGTCTACCTGTATATTTTGGAATGGTGAAAAAGACCCGCCTACATAACTTCAGATGTTTAAACAGCTGTCACTTTGTACCTGGAAAAATTATGAACTATAGGGTCACTTTGGCCAAGAATAAAATCACAAATAAACCGTTTGCATAAACTGTACAAGGAAGGGTAGGCCATTCTTGTGAACAATGATTAAGTCATTGTGATGTAGCTTTGAGATACATAACCCTTTTCCTCCTTATACCTGACTATAAATGTGATCTTTATATCCTCTGAAACACAGATGACAGCACATGGTGAGAACTGACATTGACAGGTTCCCGCGCAAATATCAGACTTATGATATAATCTTTTGATATGCTGAGGAGTTTCAAAGTTAAGACTGAAAGGATATGAAAGGATGAGGTGTGACAATGACACTAAGAACCTATAAGCCGCCAATTACTGTCCATGTCTCATGCAGACCACTGTTCAATGAACAGTACATTTACAATACCCTATTCGTTATCACTTTACTTGCCATCCAGTGTCATATACAAGGATATAACCATGTCATAATATGTCATAACAGCTGACATCATTTGTCATAACCTAACATAATTTATATTTACACCTGTTGTGACATATATTGCGTTATTTTATGGCTGGTTATGACATACTGTAAGAGTGTCAAAACCCACATTAATTCAAATTAGTTTTTTCCCTGCTAAGAAGTTTCCTTTTTTTTGAAAGTTTTTATCTTAGATCCTTTGTTGTTGTTGTAATGAATTCTCTACAAGTCATGTTTTTTCATCATATTTTAAATGACTTTTAGAAAATACACTTCATGACACTGTCATGATCCATTATGATCATCCTGTGTCGCTTTACTTGGACTAAGAAAATACACTTTATGATACTGTCAGGAAGGATTATGAGCATCATAACCATATAAGCCAGGCCTATCATGTACATTCCCTTATATCAGTCAACAGTCAACAAGAGGGTGTCTTGTCCTGCTCCTGAAATCTGCTCCTGTATTCATTCCAGTCATCAGCAACAGAGCATTGGAGTAGGTGCATGTCTGACATCAATGTGTGCTCAATTACATTGATCATTTAACATGGTCAATGTCAAAAACGGTTATAATTTATATCATAAACATACTGTTGACACGTATTGTTACCCACCTGGAGGCCCGCGGGTGATTTTATTTGGCCCCCCAAGTTTTCTGAGCAATAAATAAATAAAAGAATTGTTGAATTTTCATTGTTGGACAAAAAAACGGTAAAAAACACCAGGAAATCATCTCCAAGTGACATTKATTTGGGAAATCTGTCCCCAAGTATTTCCATGCATAATAGTAAGATGTGATCACATACAAATGCAAGCAAGGTTGGAAATCATTATGTTTTAGTCCAATATTATATCTGTTTGTGCTTCTTGCGGTCAATTTGCAGTCAGTTATTTGTAATTATGTTCCAGCTCCCCGACAATGCGCTCAAGAAATAAATCGGCCCCCGGCTGAATGTAGTTGATGATCCCTGGTGTAATGGAATGTTTTGCCTTGTGTGGTAATAAGTTTTGTAGGTTTTGACGCTCTTATGGAGGTGTCATAACCAGCCATAAAATAACACAATGTAAAACTATGTTTGCATGAATTATTGCAGAAGAATAGTGGGTAACACTTTATTGACACCCAGCGTCGTAACACGTTATGACACGGTCATAAACATGTCATAATATGTCATAACAGCTGACATAACTTATCATAACCTGTCATAGCAGGTGTAAATATATTGGTCATGACAGTGTTATGACCAAATTATGACATGTTATGACAAGTTATGTCAGCTGTTATGACATATTATGACATTGTTATGACCGTGTTATAACGTGTTACGATGCTGGGTGTCAATAAAGTGTTACTCACTATTCTTCTMCAATAATTCATGCAAACATAGTGTCTATTGTATGTATTGTATAATGTAAAGTGTTACCATAAATTTATTAATAACCTGCTGCAAGACTTCAGCACGGTATGTGCTGCAAGGATTCTGTGGTGGGGAAATACACTTCACGTATGAAAACTCATAATTTAAAGTTATCATTATTCAGCTGTTCATGCAACGATGAATCTCATTTTAAAGACAAAAATAGGTACGGGTTGCTGGGCTCAAATCAAGGGATACGTCCCAAAAGGCACCATATTTCATAGTGCACCCTATACCCTACATAGTGCACTACTTTAACTAGGGCCCATTGGGCTCTGGTCAAAAGTAGTGCACTATGTAGCAAATAGGGTGCCACTTAGGACACATTCAAAGCCTCTCTCTTTCAGATATTGCAGCTCTGTCAGAGTGTTACTGTACGTGTCACCAAGATCCAAATGTGGTAACAGTATAGCATTACTTGACTGTCTCTAATAAATCAACTACCTCAGAGAGAAAAAAGCAACCAGGGAGTCAGTTAGGATTTCCATAGCGTGAAATAGTAGACGGTGGCCCCTCTGAATCTGAAGGATGSTCAGCAGAAAGGTGTTTTATTTTACTGTTTCTCCAGCTGCCTGCTCTGAAATGCTGACGGCATCCACTTTGGTAATGGTTGGCCTGCCTCTCCCAGCATGTGCAGCCAGCCAGGCAAACGGCGACCCACAGCCCAGACAGAACAGAGCCCAGCTCAGCTAGCCGTTGTCAAGCAGCCATTGCTCCTGAAAAATAATATATGTCCTATCCTCCAATTATGGTTTAATCAGGTCCCTGCACAAGATATTGACAATTTCTCATTCTTTTAAGCATTTTTGTTTGGGATATTGCAATCGTATCCTCTTGTGAACACAACCAAGGTTATTTCTCCACTGTCTCATCCTTATGGGACTGGTATTTGCCTTCAATGTTATTTTTGGCAAATATTTGGTTAGTTTGTCAATTGAATATGCTTTTTCATGAAGTGTAAGAGCTTACTCTCTAACAAACTTGCATAAAGCGTAAACTTGTCTGAAATGAGACATTGGGGAACATTAAACAACAAAATAATTATTCAATAATTAACAACAAATTAACTGAAAACCTTAGTACTACCAGAACCTCTGGTTGAGTCAAAGTCCAAGTCCAAATAAATATTTGTATTCCCATGGAAAAACCTTTGACGGACAAAATCCAGACAGAACCCCAGATATAAAGTCCATAATCCAACATAAATTGAAGTTGATGGTTCTGAACTATTCAATTTACACCAAAACAGAGGAATATGGGAGTAAAGAGGCCTGAAATTCATTTGAGCAAACAATGCTAGCTCTCATTTTCATTTTAGGCTTTCATGGTAACACACGTTACAACTCTACTACTTCATTGCAATTGACCCCAAAAGTGAAACTCACCAATTCGACAGACAGTAATTCTTTACTGCGTTAAGGTGTGAGATGGTAAGTATCATTTCAGAGGTTTTGTCCTAAAAAGCCAATTAGTACTTACAGTGCTCCCTATCCCTCTCTATTATAAATTGAGTGTCTTTACCCACGGAGAAAAATGGCCAAGATCCTTCATCTGGCAAATCAAAGCAAAATAATTCTACGCTCTTCAGATTTTGCAGAAGCCCCGAGCTTTCAGATAATGAACTAGTGGCCTTGGGAAGAACCTACTATCATTAAAATATCAATTGTCTCATCAAGAGGCTGCTACTTATTCAGCACTACTTTTTCCCTTTTCTCAGAAAACCACTATTTTTTAACCTGTACAGATATAGGATCTTAATTTGATCACCCTGTTGCAGTATAACTTTCCTGTAATGCAATAATTCAAATGTAAAATGTGTAGTGTATTTGAGGTTTAAAAAGACTTCTGAAGTTTGTAATTTCCACTTTGAAATTTCAGACTTGATTTTTCATTAAGAAAAATGTATCAGCCCCTACAAAAATGTCCATTAATTATAATCCACATAATATTTCACACTTCCCGTTGCTGCAGGATTATTTTCATGCTGTAGAAAACTGGCTCAAATTAAGATCCTGCATCTGTATGCCTTGACTCAGAAAGGAGACAAAGTAAGAGAGCAGGAAATAAATCCTTTAACCTGTGAGACACCTTAATGAGATGCCACTGGTTCGCTCCAAAGTTTCGGCTCAACTTCAGACTTAGTTAATTTTTCCTGCAGGAAACAAAAGGCATTATGTAAGCTTTAAAGGGATTGGCCGCCATCTAGCCCTGCTCTTCTGTTCCGTTTCATCTCTTGTTTGGGTTAATTCTTGTTTTGGGTAAAGGATGAGGCAGAAGTGCTGAGTGAGCGAGAGAATGGCTTTGAAGCAGGGCCCGCCGTGCCATGCTGCCACTGTACATACTTTGCTCTACCGGTGTCCTTTCTCTGCTCAGAGTACACAGGTTGAGGAGCCTCTCTCTCCATCTCTTCTCTCTCTCTCTTTCTCTCTTCACATCACCATGTGTCTTTTGTCTCCACACCACTATGTGTCTCTGCCTAGTTTTCCTTACCTGTAGTTCTCCATTTCTCTTGCTCTCTCTCTTTTGCGCTCTCTTTTTTTCTCTCTGTGTGTGTGTGTGCACATGTTTGTGTGCGTATGTGCGTGTATTTCGCACCCCCTCTCACTCTCTTTGTACTGCTTCGTCATTTCCCATCTCCTCCTCTGTCTATATGTACTGCATTATGTGAAACTCCCTCCCTCCCATTTTCTCCCTCTACTACTCTCTCTGTGAAGCCACACTCCTTCATTTCTCCCTGTGAACATCAGTTAGAGAGAGAGAGAGAGAGAGAGAGAGAGAGAGAGAGAGAGAGAGAGAGAGAGAGAGAGAGAGAGAGAGAGAGAGAGAGAGAGAGAGAGAGAGAGAGAGAGAGAGAAGAAAAAAAAAGACTCACTATGCTTGTTCTGACAGCCATGTAAACCCCAAAGTCACACAAGTTAACAGTGGCATATTTTCACATGCTAATTCAGGTGCCCTGGGAAGTGTGGGCATGCAACAATGACTTATCTCCGAGTTAACGTACACCACTAGCATATTAATGCCAACATAAACAATACTCCAGGGGTAAATTACACGAGTCGGGCAATATCACCTACATGTATATTTTTATCAATATGATTTATTATTATTTCACATTTGGGGTGTTTAAAATGTCCACTTACTGTAACATGAAAGGGCAAGACTATAAATACAAGCTAAATTAAGGCAAGCAAGCTCCTAAGGGTGGTAATGTATTTGCATGTTGGTTCTAAAAAACATTATTTTAGAACAGTCATCAAATGACCTCAAGAACACTCACCTCTAGACAAGACATTCTCCTGGGACAATGTGTATGGTGGTAATAATAATGGTAAAATTAAGGGCGAAGGTGAAAATTTTAACACATGCTAGACCTACCGAGCCAAAAACGTCACATGGTTGGATAGATAACAACTAGAAGATAGATGAGGCACCAAGGTCATGGGCAGAGGCGGACTTACCATTAGGCAACTCAATTGCTTGAGGCTTCACATCATCAGTGGCCTCGTGAACTTGGCATAATTTCATTCATTTGGTCAATAGTAATATGCATTAACCTGCTTCTTGCACTGAAAGTATCTGTCCTGTCCCTATTTCGCTGCCTCTCCCTCTCCCCAATTTGTGCATGGAGTGAAGGGAGAGATCAAATCAAATCAAACTTTATTTGTCACATGCGCCGAATACAACAAGTGTAGACCTTACTGTGAAATGCTTACTTACAAGCCCTTAACCAATAGTGCAGTTCAAGAAGAGTTAAGAAAATATTTACCAAATAAACTAAAAAGTAATACAATAAAATAACAATAACGAGGCTATATATAGGGAGTACCGGTACCGAGTCAATGTGACTGGTTAGTCGAGGTAATTTGTACATGTAGGTAGGGGCAGTGGCGACACGTCATTCAGGGCAGTTCCCCACCTGTTTTGAGCCCCATATT
Organism: Salvelinus sp. IW2-2015; assembly: GCF_002910315.2. NCBI lineage: Eukaryota > Metazoa > Chordata > Actinopteri > Salmoniformes > Salmonidae > Salvelinus > Salvelinus sp. IW2-2015. The sequence goes on along the minus strand of NC_036868.1, from coordinate 8,178,964 downwards.
TTTTGAAAAAAACAATAATAAAAAAATAGCTTTTTGGGGGGGGGGGGGGACTTGCCTGTTTTGCATGCTATTTTGGCCTTAATACGTGTCACATATCAGTTTGCAAATAATGTAAAAAAAGATATATCATTGAGTTAATAAAGCCGCATACAAACATGGTCTCTTTTTTGTTTTCTTGAGTAAGGCAACTCCAAAATGCAGGTGTTTCATCCTAGCTCAGTGCTTTCTATGGTGGTGGGACAAGCCAAACAGAAAATAGGAGCATTGCGCCGTGATTGGCTCAGTGTTCTGTCACTCATGGGAACACTACGTCATCACCAATTCTAAGTCCTTAGTGAGGGTAGACATTGAAATGTTTAAGCCCTTTGGGACCTGCCATAGAGTTACATTATACTGTAAGTGCCCTTCCAAGAAGGCTCAAGGTCATTGGCCACAAATAAAATGACGTCAAATCACACGTTATATGTACAGTAGCTTTGATAGGACTGATCATGTCAACATCTTACTTTCAAAATCTCAGCTAGCAGTCATCATCATGTATCAAGTCGACAATCTACTGACATATCATTTTTAATCCTTGTCAGATGAAGAGAAATTATAGATGAAAGGTATCGGTGCTCATTGGCCATTGGACAGTAACATGACAGAACAAGTTAGAAATCGCAAATTCAACAATGACTGGTTTGGAAGTAATCGGTGACAGTTGCTAAGTGCAAGAATTACAGCTGGGAAGTTGGAAATAAACGAGCTCAAACTGGGAAAATATGTTTTGAACGGTCATTCAACTATGGAATTATAAATCCGGCCTCTTTCTCTTTCTTTGTTTACAAAATTTGCKCACGAAGGACCGCAGCACCACCTTCCTGTTCAAATGAGCACATCAAAATTGTCTTATATGCTGCTGAATAAATTATGTAATATGCCAGAGAGATATACTGTAGCTAAGAAAGTAATACTAAGTGTATGTTGTGTAGTAAYCTCTTAGTAGCACATGTGCCTCGCCCTAATAATTTGGTCTATTGTCACCTCTTAATTTTGCCTACTGTTCTGACTTGGTGGTGCACATGTAGCCTATAACCTGTTTTTGATAAATGTAATCATTGAATATTGTAAGAGCTTTCATTATCTSCTTGTATGCCCCCTTTATTTATCCTACGGTTCTGACTTGGTGTACAGGGAGAACATTGTAAGAACAGCCTATGTTCTGAATTCTGTCGCTGTACATATCAAAAGCGCTTAACAAATAGTTATATTGACTACCTCTGGTTACTTACAACCTGATGCTAATCGCATTAGCCTACGTTAGCTCAACCGTCCCGTGGATGGGACACCGATCCCGAAGAAAAGTAAATCAGGTGTTAAATGAGGTGAAAAGGAGACTGGAGTGCCACTTTACAGCTCTGGGTGGTGTGTTCCTCCAGCGCTCACAGATGTTCAGACTGCCCCCACCCAGTCATGCAGGATGCCAGGATCATCCTGTAGCAAGCTGCTGTGGAGGTGTTTCCCACTACTTACTGCCACAGCCAGAGGTGCATGGGAACAAGACAAGAGCTGTATGCATAAGCAGCCTGGTCTCATAGACCAGACGTAACATAATAAAGTTAAATCTGGGACACTCAAATTAGCAAAATATGTTACGCTTGGTATGGTTACATAAGACAGAAGGTTACTAAAGGTAAAAACGAAAGTAGGGTGGTTGGTCGGGGTGGGTGTTCTGTGTTCGAATCTCATCACGGACAACTTCAGCGTTTTAGCTCTTTATTAACTTTATAACGTGGTGGCAGGGTAGCCTAGTGGTTAGAGCATTGGGCTAGTAACCGAAAGGTTGCAAGTTCAAATCCACGAGCTGACAAGGTACAAATCTGTCGTTCTGCTCCTGAACAAGGCAGTTAACCCACTGTTCCGAGCCCGTCATTGAAAATAAGAATTTGTTTTTAACTGACTTGCCTAGTTAAATAAAGGTAAAATAACTACTTGCTACTCTGCAACTTCTTAGCATGTTAGCTAACCCTTCGCCTAACCCTAACCTTAACCCTTTAACCTAACTCCTAATACTAACCTTAACCCTAACCTTACCCCCTAACCCTGCTAATGTTAGCCACCTAGCTAACATTAGCATTAGCCACCTAGCTAACTTTAGCCACAACAAATTGGAATTCATAACATATCATACATTTTGCAAATTCGTAACATATTATACAAATTGTAATTTGTAACATATCATGCAAAATGAATGATGGACGATGACAAATCAATGCATACCACACGAAACGTAACATCATACTAATTGTAGTGTCTCGGATTCAAGTGAACTATGTTACGTCTATCCCTGAGTCCAGGATGTTATAAGTAGCCAGTCACTAACTTCTCAGCAGTCTTCAGATTGCTTTTGGTGAGAACCACATAATTCAGTCCTGCAGGGAAAGAAGCTAAAAAAAAGTGTTTTGTAACTGCCTGCTGATGACGACAGTATGGTTGGTGGAGGATCAGCTTTCACCAGAAAATAAATATTGTATAATGCTGTATAATAAACGATTGTGTATGTGTCACTAAACGTGTAGTTACTCTTGTGAATTATTGGTCGCAGATGGTAATTTCTTCTCAGGCTTTATGAATTGATTTGGTTTTGGAAGGCTGCAGTACATCCACTTCCCTAATGATGTCACATTCATTTCCAATGATATCTGGACAACAAGGGGGTTCCTTAAACAGACTGAATGGGAGCAGTAAGTGTCTGTCAGTTCACAGCTTGAAATAACACTTGGTTTTGCAGCAACAGCTGCATCTAACCCTCCGGCCACTCTCTCATCATTGTTTCCTCATATGACGGACAGTTGGACACCCGTTTCAACATAAGTTGCTATAATTTAAATATTACATGCAAAAATAGGATTTCATTGCCTAGTCTACACCATTCAAAAACTATGATTTATGTTTATTTATGTGTACCTTTCATCTGTCACATATATATGGGTTCCTGTGTAATAACTTATCCACACCTTATTGCAGAGGATAGGCATAGTTGCTGCTGATAGCTTTACTAGAGCTGCGTACCAAATGGCACCCTATTCTTTATATAGTCAAAATTCACACCCTGAAAAGGGAATAAGGTGCCATTTGTGACACAATCTATAAAACAGTGAACACTACCACTACAACAATAAGTCTTCCCTTGTGAAGAGTGTCACTTCCACATGACCACTAACCACAGCACGGCTATAATAATAAGAACCCAATTAGAGAGTGCCATGGTCACAGTCAGCAACAGATAGTAAAAACAAATAGAGGTAATGCATCTTGGAAGCTTATAATGACCTGAGATCTGACCCAGAGTGACAATTCCTTGGCATGATACAGAATATGGTTCGATGGATCATGGATATTCTGTGATATATTAATGCCGGAATGTTACTATTAACATCATAAAAAGACAGCATTGTGCTTTTCGGGAAACTACTTGGAAAATGTAGAAACCTTTATGTATTGTTTACTCTTTGAATATCCTTGTGATCATTTGTCTATTCTAGAGATGGGGAAGCTTTGCAATGCCTGAGCTTGTCACGTGGGAATCAAGCCAAAGATTGAGAGTGAATAACAAATAGCCATGAATATTCAAATGTCTTTGATACAAATCCAACAGACAGAGTATAATGACAGTCAGTGGTACAGTAAATAAACACAGTCAACAGGTCTGAAATGATGCCCCACTGAACATAATAATTATTTTTAAAATCAATGATTAAAGTCACGGTTTAAATTATTGAGATAGGCTATAACTATAAATAATAAAACATGCTGTATAATGAAGGTAACTTTAAGACATTTTGATTCTCTAATAATGAAGGATACAGCATAATGCAATGGTGGAACATGTTTCACAGGTGAAGAGGATTAAGAGTAATTTGCATAATAAACATGTCAAACAAAAAGTTAGGTACATAAAACTTGAATGTCTCCTTACATCCATTCATGCCTTGTCTCCTTACATCCATTCATGCCTTGTCTCCTTACATCCATTCATGCCTTGTCTCCTTACATTCATCTCCTTGTCTCCTTACATTCATTCATGCTTGTCTCTCTTACACCATTCATGCCTTGTCTCCTTACATCATCATGCCTTGTCTCCTTACATCCATTCATGCTTGTCTCCTTACATCCATTCATGCCTTGTCCTCCTTACATCCATTCATGCTTTGTCTCCTTCCATCATTCATGCCTTGTCTCCTTACATTCATTCATGCCTTGTCTCCTTACATTCATTCATGCCTTGTCTCCTTACATCCATTCATGCCTTGTCTCCTTACATTCATTCATGCCTTGTCTCCTTACATCCATTCATGCCTTGTCTCCTTACATCCATTCATGCCTTGTCTCCTTACATCCATTCATGCCTTGTCTCCTTACATCCATTCATGCCTTGTCTCCTTACATCCATTCTGCCTTGTCTCCTTACATCCATTCATGCCTTGTCTCCTTACATCCATTCATGCCTTGTCTCCTTACATCCATTCATGCCTTGTCTCCTTACATTCATTCATGCCTTGTCCTCTTACATCCATTTCAATCCTTGTCTCCTTACATCCATTCATGCCTTGTCTCCTTAACATCCATTCATGCCTTGTCTCCTTACATCCATTCATCGCCTTGTCTCCTTACATCCATTCATGCCTTGTCTCCTTACATCCATTCATGCCTTGTCTCCTTACATCCATTCATGCCTTGTCTCCTTACATCCATTCATGCCTTGTCTCCTTACATCCATTCATGCTTGTCTCCTTACATCCATTCATGCCTTGTCTCCTTACATCCATTCATGCCTTGTCTCCTTACATTCCATTCATGCCTTGTCTCCTTACATCCATTCATGCCTTGTCTCCTTACATCCATTCATGCCTTGTCTCCTTACATCCATTCATGCCTTGTCTCCTTACATCCATTCATGCCTTGTCTCCTTACATCCATTCATGCCTTGTCTCCTTACATCCATTCATGCCTTGTCTCCTTACATCCATTCATGCCTTGTCTCCTTACATCCATTCATGCCTTGTCTCCTTACATCCATTCATGCCTTGTCTCCTTACATCCATTCATCGCCTTGTCTCCTTACATCCATTCATGCCTTGTCTCCTTACATCCATTCAGCTTGTCTCCTTACATCCATTCATGCCTTTCTCCTTACATTCATTCATGCCTTGTCTCCTTACATTCCATTCATGCTTGAGTCTCCTTACATCCATTCATGATGTATATAGTTTATTGATCAATATTTGTGGGCCATAATTACAGCTGTTTTTACTTGGTAGAGGTAAATTGTGATTAATTAGTGAGCTGAAACACATGTTGTATATGTAAAAGGTTAATGCGTTTCTCTTTTACACTTTCATTTATCAGTGATTTTCCAAGTCAACTGAGCCACGGGAAATTAACGTTACACTTTTTAATTGTGTTTTGTGTTTATCTTGATGTAGAGCGCTACTTAGAACCTCAGGATGCAGTTAGTTCAATCTTTACTGTAGCAGWTTTTCATGCAGCAACACAACACAACATAAGGAGTCAACTCATCTCGTCCTAATGCCCAAACTCCTGTCTTAAGGTGGCCTTCTCAAATCAAATTGTATTTGWCACATGCGCCGAATACAACAGGTGTTACAGTGAAATGTTTACTTACAAGTCCTTAACCAATCATGAAGTTTGTTTTTCTGAAGATGATGCACACTACTCCAATGTCTCTACCAATTGTCTTTACTCACTCTTCTAAATAAATACCTGGGACATTACAGCGAAGTGGTAACATGGTCAAAGTATGGTAACAGTTTATAACAACATTATTTGCCCAGATAGCCCTTAATTTTTTTATATTTATGTTGATATTTCAGGGTAATGCACCACATACTTTGGATTAGAGTATATCCCCTTTTCTAATCCTCATCCTCAAACTCTTACATACTCCCAGAGAGAGAGAGAGAGAGAGAGAGAGAGAGAGAAGAGAGAGAGAGAGAGAGAGAGAGAGAGAAGAGAGAGAGAGAGAGAGAGAAGAGAGAGAGAGAGAGAGAGAGAGAGAGAGAGAGAGAGAGAGAGAGAGAAGAGAGAGAGAGAGAGAGAGAGAGAGAGAGGAAGAGGAGAGAGAGAGAGAGAGAGAGAGAGAGAGATTTTTGGTTTAGGCTATGTTAATGTAGGCTGATAACTATTTGTTTTGTCTTGTAAGGAAGGAAAGCTTCTTACCATCATCTTACCCAAAGCAAAGAGGTCCATCTTGGCCAAAGAAGACTAGACTGTAACATTGACTAAAATCGTAATTCATTCAATTATCCTGAAGAACAGCCTCTGCAACGAATTTATTTGTCACAATGCTTGCACAGGATCCTTTTCTACCAGCCGTGAGTGGATCATTCTTCTGTCAGTCTAGTTGAGTGACATCAGTTGTGTTACAGTCCACGCCCAGCAGATGCGGATGCTATTTGAGTGAGACACGGCAGGTTCTCGTACATAGAGCTGTTTTAGCGTCGTCAATGGGAAGTGCACGCCAAGGTGGAAAAGCGAATACTGTCTAGCTAACTTCCATTTACAACATGGGTTCTACGTCGATTCCGTGTTTGTGGATTACATTTTTCCTTCATTTATGTAGTTTGATGAACACTGGAAAAGCGCAGAATGCGAAAGAAGGTATGTAATAAAGTTTGATAACCTCTCATCATCGCCTCATCCAGGCTACATCTCGAAAACTGATCGGCAATCGCGCGTAGTGACATCCAGAGAAATAGCGCGCAGTAGACTATCCTGCGATTTTGTTGCTTGCGCACGAATGATCATTACTGTATTTGTCAAATGTTTAAAAAATACAATATGTCATGACATTAGTTCAAAGACATTACAGTGTTGTTAGTCAGTGGATTGCAGTCTGTGCGCATTACACAGCGTTTGTGTGACAAACGACCCGTTGTAGGCTATTTTAGTAGGCTTTTACGCATGGCACCAAATCCAAAATAAGGCTCTATACGGACGATGGTGAAATTGTTGATTTCAAGGCTAAGATAGTCTACATTTAGACTGTCATTCTACTCAGTCTCATATCATGACTTGGAATAAACTTCCAAGATCGATGGGTAAGCTAATACCAACCCATTCACCCTAAGTATGGTACACATTAACCCTCCTTGTCATTACAGGAGTTCATGTTTGAAAGACCTGAAATTAGTCTATAAAAACTGACATGCACATAGCGAGAGCGCACAAGGAAAGTCTATATCACAGACACGGAGAGATAGCAAGATCAAGATATACTGTTTATATAAATGAACTAAAGGTTAATTTTGCTAAAGAAATTGACTTATTAATAAACAAATACAATTGGAAGGAGATACATAATATTAAATTATTGCCAAGTTGCTGACCTTCACTTTTAAGGTGATTATTGTATTCGTAAACACACTGTAATGATTCTGAAATACAAACTATTTTCGAGTCTGTCTGAAGTTTGAAACGGGCTGTGTAAATTATTTAAAGCATATGGGGCTATAATATATGATCGCATGTCTGATCAATATATTTAAATGATATTTAGCCTATAGTAACTCTGCTATTAAACACTTTCTTTCACGGCTCTGCGTTCAAGGAGAGAAATCGGCAGTACGCTCTGAGGCTCTATTCGGGTGAATGAATACAAAGTCTACCCGCTAATAATCTATTAAATGCATATACATATTATGTTAGATAAGTGACACTTTTACACCAAATTCATGTCGCCGTTGGTAGACTACAGCCGAACAGTTTTAGGATTATATTTCTGTTGTCAGTGGCCTGTCGCCCATGGCACAGCAAGGACTCGTGCATTGCTTTTTATTGTCTTAGATTTAGTATAGAGTCAGGTGTTCTTGTCTGACCCTATTGCACCTGCATGTGTGCCTCCATACTGAAAAGACACAAACAGATAGATAGGTTTAAATCATTTTGCCATTTTACCCCATGTTTATGTGGGTTGTAGGCTTCATGAAACCCAAAGTTGTCACAAATAACACTTACCATTTAGCTTAATGGAGATAAAAGCCTTAGTCTTAATAGGAAGGGTAGCCTACTGTATATGACATGCGTTTATCCAGTAGTCTACAATATGAAAGCAGTTCTCAGGCAGTGCCATTGAGGTAAAAAGTATTGTCATCAAATCAATACCCTATTGCACAGCCTGTAATTGTTCATTTTCATAGCTGGCTGCAGAAAATGGGTCATGTCTAGTCATCTAGCCCTCACATACGGTATCAGGCTGTAGACTTTCATAGCTTATTCATTTAATAATATTCGMCGAACTGACAGTGGCACATACAGAGATTTAATCACCTGCTCTACTCTTTTCTTTCCTGTCGCTAGTGATTCTGTTGGATTCCAAGGCACAGCAGACAGAGCTGGAGTGGATATCTTCTCCTCCTGGTGGGGTAAGTGGGACACTAACTAGCCTATACCCCTGACAACATATAATACTCCAATTCACACTATTCTTTTCAGCGTTACCATGCTCTACCTCAATGGAGGAACATCTAGATTTAAATGTGAAATTTCAACACGGTCCAGTATTATTATGTCTTTCTGGCTGTGTCATTACCATGGATATGAGCCTCTGTGTCATTACCATGGATATGTGCCTCTGGGTCATTACCATGCATATGTGCCTCTGGGTCATTATCAGCCGCACTATCCAGAGGCAAGCTTTTTAAAATTGTCACAGTGTCGGACCGAGTTCGAGAAAGGCCATTTGGGTGGGGTGTTTGTTTATGTTAATTGTTGTTAATTGTAGCAGTCCTGAAAATCTATAGGATGGGTGGCATTTAAGTGAAGAGATATTGATTTTGTTTTTGATGTAGCCCAGGCCTCAAGTCACCTTTCCATAATAGCCTGTACGTAAAGGTTTTAAAATCTTTAATCTAAAATAACAACATTTAAATAATAAATAAATACAAATCTAGCAATATGACTGGAAAGTAATCGTAGTTGATCCATTTGTTTTTATGCTTATCAGATTTTCTTATTTGCTATATTAGGAATATCTAACTTTAGGCTTATCTCTGTTTTCTAATCTTTCTTTAGGTCTTATTTCATAATAACAGTGCAGAGGTTTATGGATTTTGTTTAATAGTTCCATACTCATTTCCAAATACTGTAAAAGCAAAATGGATGACCTTTTTTTTTTTTTTTTAAGTGCTCCAATAATGGAGGTTTTTTCATGCCCTATGTTTTTGTGATTTCATTTAGCTAACCCACCTTTAGACAGTGTTATTACTAGTTGTTACACCTTGTACACTCCTTTATTAATATGTTAAAACACTGTATTGAATCAACACTACAGAAGGACAGAAAACCAGCCAGTATTTATATTGTTGTGTTTTGATTTCCTTGCAGAAGTATGTTGCTGTTGAGAACCAATCCATATAAATGTACCAAACTTGTGCTCTGTTCTTTTCAGTGGGAAGAGATCAGCGGGTTGGATGAAAACTACACCCCCATTCGCACATACCAGGTTTGTCAGGTCATGGAGCCCAATCAGAACAACTGGCTTCGGACTAGCTGGATAGAGAAGGGCGATGCCCAGAGGATTTTTGTGGAACTGAAGTTCACGTTGAGGGATTGTAACAGTCTACCCGGTGTGGTGGGCACGTGCAAGGAGACATTCAACTTGTATTACCAGGAAACCGATTCGGAGGTCGGCAGGAATATACGAGAGAACCAGTACGTGAAAATTGACACAATCGCAGCAGATGAGAGCTTTACTCAGGGGGACCTGGGAGAGAGGAAGATGAAGCTGAATACAGAAGTGCGCATCATTGGGCCGCTGTCCAGACGAGGGTTTTACCTGGCCTTCCAGGATGTAGGGGCATGCATCGCTCTGGTCTCTGTCAAAGTTTATTACAAGAAGTGCTGGTCCATCATTGAGAACCTGGCCACTTTCCCAGACACTGTTACGGGATCAGAATTCTCCTCTCTGGTCGAGGTCGAGGGCATGTGTGTCAGTGACGCCGAGGAGGAGGCCGATAACGCTCCCAAGATGCACTGCAGCGCAGAGGGAGAATGGCTGGTGCCTATAGGGAAATGTATATGCAAAGCTGGATTTCATCAGAAGGGCGATGCATGTGAACGTGAGTGCAGTTATATTCATCTTGCTCTATCCTCTCTATACGCCGTTTTCATTAGTGGCATAACTTTTTCCATCCTCTGCTACACTGCAATTTTCAATATAGAAAAATATTATTCAGCCACAAACATTGTTTTAATTAGGGGAAATAGGAAACTTATTGGTAAGCAGAAAATGTGCCTCATTCAAATGTAAATGTTTAGAATAGTCTTTCCCTTTGATTTATCGTTTTGCACAGGGTCACCCATGAATAAACAACAGAAAGAATCTGTTGACTATTTGAGTTTTTAATTATACAAAACAGGCAAAGGACAATTTAGGCCACATTGAATAGTTGTGGTGGCAAATAAAATTAAAGCAGCTGATTTGAGGGCCATATTAATGATGGATAAAGTATGGAGGCCTGAAAATCCTCAGTGTAATAATTGGAATCCATGTTAATTGTTTGATTAGCAAGCTCTTAATTTATAGCCATGGTTCTGTTGACACTGGGATTAAATGATAACTTGCACTTCAGTTTAGCTCAGTGCTCCTCGGTAAGAGCACTTCCCTCTCTGGCTGGCTGCTGGCCAAGGCAATCACTTGCAGAATACACAGGTCTGGAGGATGTCCAACCAATCTCAGTATCCCTCTGCCCCTTCCAAACAACCCTGACAGAGAGAGAAAACAAATAGCCGCCATACTGTGGCATTTAGGCCCCAAGATATTTATGAAGGGCCTAACAGGAAACACAATTAAAGCCGCTGCGGATATGCATTTTGTGTTGTTTGGTCCTAGCACCATTCCTCGGCAGTTAGCATTAAATGCTTTATGTCACTCTAATTGCACAAAGGATTATTTTCAGCGGCCACCTGACTTGTAAGATAAAAATCACTGTGGATTAAAGGGGAACTACTTAAYTCACCGAGTTTAAGTGCTCTGTCTTGTCAGCCAAGCTTTTTTTTCTTTCACGGAATGGGCAGTGTCCCTCTAAGCAGCTAATGAGGGGTAGTGACCAGTAATAATTAAAGGAAATGTGTCTCAGGACAAACTAGAAGTCCAGGCAGGCCACTTTCAGGCCAATACTACAACACGTAGTCCTCCACCAGAGAGTTAGGTCTATACCCTCTACCATGTGACGTGTACTTAGGTGATATTATCAAAAACAAACAAAAATTGCCTCTTGAGTTATGTTGCTCTAAAATGTGGTTAGAGGTTAGAGCTTGTTCAACACCCGGTGAGTCCTTTTTTGTGTAGTCGTTTATATTATTTTGGAGCAAACAATGTAGCATATATTACATAAAAGCTTTGTCTAAAAGTACCAGCTGAAGCCTGCTCTTCTGCTTGTAAAGCAGGCCTGTTAGAACTGAACTGTTGCCCATTCGAGGCAATTAACTGGTCCAACTACTGTGCCAGCTAAAACTGTCCTTAATGAGGTGGAAAACATACCCACCTGTGTATGAGTGATTAAAATCCTTTCTCAACATGGTAACTTTATAAGAGATTTATTTCCATTGGGGCATGGCTGGCCATTGTATTAAGGGGTAGTTCATCTAAATAAAATGAACATCTTACTGCAGAATCAGCAGCTTCTCGCAGAGGTCTGGTGATATTAAATCGGCCATTCAGTGGTTTCTCCTAGAGCAAGGGGAAAATCCAACAGTTTTCCATCGGTTGAACACCACTTCAATGGGGCCTAGAATGGAAGKGGGTTTTGTCCTTTGTAACTGCCCCTTAGCTACAGTACATCTACAATACTTGTGTTGGAGTTTCCTCAGTCTTCACCCAGGCCTCTCTTTTAGCATCCTGCTTGCAATACTGTGATTTTCTATATAGAAAATAGATACACATTCCGCTCACTGTCCTATTTTCAATATCTGCAGTATCCTCCAATTGTAAAATGTCCATCTGTGAAATACTGAGCAGAAGGCTGCAGGAGGAGCAAGTGAGTTGAGCTGTCAGTCATGTCATTCAAGGACTAGGAGCCCCCCCTCTGTGAATGCAGAGGCCTCCTCCAAAACGTGTTGTGATCCACTCATTCATCACCGTCACTGGAGAGGGACTGCATGTCTTTCACTCCTCTCCCTCCCCGTCTCTGTCTCTCATTAACTATTTTGTGGCATCTGCAGCACTATAAATACCTGTGTTTCTCTCTCTCCCAATGTTAGGAGAATCAGTGTTATGGGTGTTGAAAAGGGCATATTTTAAGTGTCCTGCAACGTGCACAGGGTTTATTTGCATAGAAGTGTGTGGTGTTAAAATAGTGGCCATTCAGAAATGGAGCCACTGAGTCGTTACGAGAAATAGAGGGCCCTTGTGGACAGACATTGGTCTCTTTGTTTTGCCAGGAATGTAGGTTGTCCAATTTTAACACATCACATAATTATACCCTAAAGCAACCGACTCTTGAGAACTGATGAACTATTCACCTGTTCAACTCTTTCTCCAGTGTGGGAGGCCTAGTCTCTCCAGTAAACAGATAAAAACACAACCTTARCCCAGCGCTATCGCTACATGCTAACAAGAGAATTCATGAGAGGATACAGCATCCTGCAGACACTGACACCATCCATCTTGGTGTGTCAGGAACTCAGACAGGAGTTAGTCTACGGCTGATTGATGGGCTGAGACCCCTGAGGGAAGGACCTAACTGTGATGTGGTTGACCACACAAGCCAAGGTGTGTCTGTCTATGTGGAGMGGAGAGGGGCACCAGGCAGACCCAGCTCCAGGCCCAGGCAAGGRCACTACTTAACATTTCAAATGAAGCCAGGAGTCAGGGGTCCTCATGCATCTTGACGCTCCTCCTGATTGATAAGGTGGGATTTTAATAATGCTCCAAATGGCCGTCCTTTACAACCGCTCCTGAGCTTAATTATTCAAATGGTGTTGCACACGGAATCCCCAGGAGACACAACTGGATTGAAATCACTCAAGATTGAAATAATTTGGTGATGGATGGTGGCTAGTCTTGTCACCGCCCGTGTCGGCTAGCTTCTGGTGAAAAGCTGCATTCTTCCACAGCTTCAGGGTTGTTCCTGTTTTTGTTTGTTTGACCTGGCAGGTAGCACGGTGATAGACTGTGGGGCCATTGTATCTGTTGCTTTGAAACAAAAACATGGTTGACAGCTAGCATCACGTCTCAAAATGAATTAGTTTAGTTTTGGGGGGGATTCAAATAAATAGTATGTAGGCTTATACAAAGTGTTCATTAAGCCTTAGATATTACTAATATTTGATATGGAGATTTACATTTTTGTTTTGTGAGAAGCTGGAGAGACACATATCGACAGAAACAAACACCCTCACATACTTACACACCCCATATGTATAGTCACAGCATAATAAAGTATGTGCCTGTTTTGTACAAGGAGAACAAGTCACTGGGAAAGAAATGGTAGGCTTTTATGCTACAGAGCACTTCTAAGCACATTTTTAAGTCCCCTCTCTGCCTGCTCGGGGTGTAAGTGGGGAAAAAGTGTTGAGCTTATGTAATAAGTTATTGATTTTCCTCTTAAAGGAAGATTGAAGTGTAGAGCCACCGGTCTACAAAGCTCCCAGAGGAGACAACAGACAGAGCCTTCCCTCCCTGCCTCCCTCCCTGCCTCCCTCCCTCCCTCTCTGCCTTTCTCCCTGACGCACGGTAAGGTGCTAAGACCCTGGGCCGAGTCACTTTACCCCACATGCCACAGGGACACTAAACGGCAAGACGTTGTCATCTGACATAGTGTTCCCCTGTCCGATCGGATCCCTCCCAACAGAATGGTGGCTGAGCAATTACAAAAAAGACATCTGTGCCACAGTTTAGATAGCCAAAGGAAAGTAAAGCCCGCAATCTCAAGAGGTATGGAACCGGGGATCGATGGAAGTGTCTGAACCTGTTAGTGCAAGTGGAGATGAGGGCTGCTGAGGCATGGGGAGGGGGCTATTGTTGTGCGGGGAGAGGGGGCCAGAGAGGTGACTCTTCTGATGAACAAGGGTCAACTGCTGCGATCATCCATCTTCCGTCTTGGCAGTGTCCTGTCATCCAGGGCGCTCACGTTACTAAGCACAAAAGGCAGGCACCCATTGTCCAGCCCGGACTTGTTTGCAGCCATGTGTAAATTAAGTTAATATTCACTGACCCCAGTGTCACCTTGGAAATAACGCCATCTGACACAAAATAGCAAAGGTGTCTCTTTTAGGGTCAACAATGTCTACCCACATATCTCTTCTTATTGTCCTCTGTTTGCGTCAAAATGGAGAATGTTTWCTAGGATTCTGTCTATTGATGAAATTCAACTTGGGTCTCTAATTTGGCCTGACAGCTCTGATTTAGTGACACATCTATAGATGAATAATGTGTGTCAGTTAGTTAGCCTCCATTTTGAACTAACATGACTCAAAGAGTGCTTAATAGGAATATTATGTGTGGTTTTGCCCCATTTGATTAACAGGTATTCAGCTAAGGGGTTAAATACATTTCATCTAATGGTGTCTTCTGGGCAAGTTGGTGTGTCCCCACAAGTGTTAAGTGGATTATATTTTACTGTCCTCTGATTTATATTTATATATACATGATTTAGTTCCAGCAGCTTATCAAGCGAGGTGAATGAAAAACCTATTACCAATGACCAGGCAGCGAGCAGCAATGTTTTGTCTGTTTCAGGGAGACTTATTCCAGATATTTTTAGGTCTGGATTTTACACCCTCAATGTATCAACTTTTATCTCTAGGTATAATATCTGCAAGAATGACAAACAGTAGGGACAAACGTTAAAGATAATAGAGTTTTCTTTTGATTTGATATAGCCCTAACCCAATATGCATTATGTTAGAGTAAAGACAACTTGATTCAGCCGRGGGCCGATTTGTTTCAGAGCGGATGTTCGGGGGCTGGAACATAATTATAATTTCTACACTGCAAATTGACTAAGCCCAAAAATAGATGTTATTTGAAAATAGCAATAATTGTATAACCTTGATAACATTGAGACATGTTCACGAATGTCCCTTATTATTTATTAGTGGGAATACTTAAGAACAGATTTACGAAATTATTTTTTATTATTTTCTGAATTCCTGGTGATTTTACTGTCTTTTTTGACCCAAAACTAAAATCCCAAAATATTTTAGTACTGTATACTGTATGTGTTTTTAATTAAAACTGTGGGGACCGAAAAAAAAAAAAGCATGGTTGCCGACCACTGGATGTGAATCAATGCATATGGGCATATTCTATTTTTGCATATGACTTTGAAACAAATATTTACCATACCTAAATGAAATGGAAATGAGTGAGCCCTGTGAAACTGTTTTGTTTAGAAAATGAGGCATTTGTATTTCATTTCACATGTTAAAGTTCCCGCAGAATGTCAGGCCTGGCAGCGTTGTGCAGCTAGGAGTCTTGTATCCAGGGAAACTTTTATTTTTATTATTTTATTTCTCATTCGGAAGTGGTGGTGTATATTTAAAAGGGAGAGACATTGTATCCAACATTAAAATGACTACCCTGTTTATTATAGCTCTCCACATTTACAATTTAAACCAATCTGTGCTCTTTCCAGTTCTCTGAGGAAGAAACTATGATTCAGTCTACTAATGAGAAGCAGAAGAAACTGCCTTTTTCTCATAACAAGGGATTAAAAAGAGCAAAGGCACTGCACAGAGGAATACAAGCTACTTTGTGAGGCAGGCAATGAGTGTGTTTCTGTGCTAGGTTATTACTAAATCAAAAATCTAAGCAAATTCATTGTATAAAAATGAATAAAACAGCCAATGTTCTCTTGACTCAAGCCGTCTGTTTTTCCCCACTCCAAATAATTTGATCTGCTCACGTAAGCAAAGCAGCACAGTTGTACCGCTTATTCAGATGCAAAAAAGCATGTTTGTTCTAATTATCGTGATTATTATAATCCATAAACTCGTGATTAGCATTTGTTTGAACTGGAGCAGCCACGGGCAGGATCTGGGTTAGATGTGGTGTGTAGTTGGTTGTCAGGACAGGATCTGGGTTTAGATGTGGTGTGTAGTTGGTTGTCAGGACAGGAGCTGGGTTTGGATGTGGTGTGTAGTTGGTTGTCAGGACAGGAGCTGGGTTTAGATGTGGTGTGTAGTTGGTTGTCAGGACAGGAGCTGGGTTTGGATGTGGTGTGTAGTTGGTTGTCAGGACAGGAGCTGGGTTTAGATGTGGGTGTAGTTGGTTGTCGGACAGGAGCTGGGTTTAGATGTGGTGTGTAGTTGGTTGTCAGGACAGGAGCTGGGTTTGGATGTGGTGTGTAGTTGGTTGTCAGGACAGGAGCTGGGTTTTGGATGTGGTGTGTAGTTGGTTGTCAGGACAGGAGCTGGGTTTAGATTTTGCTGTGTAGTTGGTTGTCGGGACAGGAGCTGGGTTTGGATGTGGTGTGTATGTGTTGTATGGTTGTGGTTGTCAGGACAGGATCTGGGTTTAGATGTGGTGTGTAGTTGGTTGTCAGGACAGGATCTGGGTTTAGATGTGGTGTGTAGTTGGTTGTCTGGACAGGAGCTGGGTTTGGATGTGGTGTGTAGTTTGTTGTCAGGACAGGAGCTGGGTTTAGATTTGCTGTGTAGTTGGTTGTCAAATCTGGATTGATGGTTCTCTTTGCCTCCTTAAGTTGACCTGGCTGTTTCTCTGTGGAGCAGCGCGCACATCAGCACGACCATCTGAGGCCAAACGGACGCCTTTGTGTGTAACTGGAGGCCACGGGGGCTAGACCGCTGTAGGGAGACTAGTGGCTGGTTTGAAATTGTTCCTGTGTTTCAGTCCTTTCTGTCACAGCAGTGGGTCCATGGGGATTGGAGTGGGGTGGGGTAGGAGGGAAAGGGGGGCGTGGGGAGAGGGGGGCACYATTTGGAGATAATGCTTGGTTGCTGACTGGGGACATTTTAAGCGCTGATTCGTTGTGGCTGCAGGGGGCTTTGGGTCGGGGTAGACCTTTGGGCCCTCCGCTTTGATCCCGAGAGCAACACAGTCTCTTCTCTTCAGTCTTTCAGCAATAAGTCTCTTCTCTAGAAGTCTTTCAGCAATAAGAGGTCCTCTTACATCCAGCCACATCCTCCATTTAAAGGTAGCCAGCCGCCCGGGCTAGCTGCCCTTAAGACTTTTTTCTCCCGTCGCCATGCGAGTTTAATGAACTAAACAAAAGACGATTAGGCAGGGACATTTCCATGTCACTGGAAAGTCATTTGGAAAGCCCTTACCCTGCATGATGAATTAAAGAAGTGAAGACCTCGCTCTCTCTCTCTCTCTTTCTCTGGAAGAGGGTGTACTTTTGTACGGACACAAGGTTCAGTTTCTGCTCAGGCGGAACCAGCGCTATAAATTCTGTAATGATTTAATGTGAAAACGTCCTTCATTTTCCACCTGCAGACCCATGCAGTAAATCAGTGTGATAGCTAAGTGAGGAAACAGGTGCTGGGGTTTATTGTTGCTTATTTCAATTTCTGACAACATGCCGTAGCGCAGGCTGTAATGCACTAGGAACAGATTTGAAAAGTTTGTGAACTGGTTGTGAARATAGTTTTTTTCACACTTATCATGTGACCTTTGTTATCAATGTGACATTTACCAAAACAACTGTACATATTGATTATTGAATTGGATTTATTGGCATAATTATCATCACACCCAATACAATCTGTTCTCTTCTAAGCCTTAGTTTTTAATATAGATGCCTTGGTTTTAGGTTTGACACAAAAAATTACAAGTGAGGCTAAAGATTCTTCCTTTGGTGTTGGGGACGACTAAGTGGAGCAAACAAAATGGGAATGTCAGAAATATAATGTTTTCAGCAGTAATTTCACAACTGTTACATTATCCTGCTGTTTTACTTAATGTAAGTTAAATCAGTTCCATTTTTCTGTTATATTTCATTCCTAATTATGTGTATATTTCTAATTATAAAATGCAAATACTTTAAGATTTAAATAATATATAATATTTAGGTAGCCAGAATAGATTTTTTAGACTTTTAAAAGTTGATCAGTAGGCTAGCTAGCTTTGATCTTAGCTCAGTACGTCCAACCAGACACTTCCTCAAGAGTTTGGCTGTTTGGAGGCCAAAGCAGTGTGCCATCCAACACAGTGTAAGGGAATGCTAATCTTCTCTTTGTTTCTCATAGTAAAGCTACTTATCTCCCCTTAAGCACAGGTAGCACCGATGAATGGAGGGGTTGTCTGGGTGTGCCGAGTGCACGCAAAGCCAGGCACAGGCATTCAAGCTATGCGTGGTGTGGGCCTATGTGGGAAGAATTAGTGACAATATGATCGTTTTTAGGTTTTCCAGCCATTTAATCTGGTCTTTCTAGCTAAAACTCTTCATCTGAAAGTTTGTTTAGTTTTTTTTTGCTCACTGTAGCCTTGTTTCCTCTCTCCTTCTATATCCACCCCTCCATTCAAAAGCCCACAGGAGGTGTAGGTGTTTGAAAGTAGCTTGTTTGGAAGGGGTTAGACATTGAAACTCTATCCCCGTCCCCTGTGAAGAGGGTTCCAGCAGGGTCTCAGTTCTCTCTCCCTCCTCTCCTTTGTGTGTTGTGCCACTGTTTCCAGGAGCTGGGTAGGCGCCTCGCCTTTCAAAGGTGGGAGATTAACATGTCTCGGGGCAAAAGCCCAACTGTTCAGCTTAGTTTCTCTTTCTTGTCTTTCTTTATGGATAAAAAAGAGGGAGATTTAGAAGAAAAGTGCAGTACGCTACCTCAAGATTTTTTTCTCGCAGAGGTGGAGAAGTCTAAAAACACCTGTTGCTAGGCGGATGCTGTGGAATTACTCGCAAGATTTACTCCATGGGAAACAAGAGAGGTTGTTGAAGAAAAACCAAAGGGCATTAGCGTAAAAAAAACAACTGTGTAGAGTACACAACATGTCAGTAAACAGAGCTTGATGGATGTCCTAACACACTACTTGCCATGGCAAAAACACCCATCTAATCAGAGCCACACAGTATGCAGAAGAACTCAGCTTCTCCAGGGCTATTGACATCCCTCTCCAACAACACAGTGTCACGTTCATAATTATATATTATGCCCTCAGAATAAAACCCAGACATGGACCTAAAGCAATGATTCTGGAATAGAATTTCATGGCTCTGTGAACGTTGAGAAGCAGGGTGTTTTTAAATGACTGCCAGAGAATGTCCCCGGTAATATGAACATTGAGTTAGCAGTATAATGGAGTTGATGAAACAACACCTCGCAGGGTGAATAGGAGATAGATGTGTTTATGCTGTGTAGCCAGACAACGGAGCACTGAGGTCAGAACAAGCAAAACAAGGAAGAAGGAAAAGACTCTCGGAGGAAATGGATTCATAAAAACCAGCCTAGACAAGCTTCCCATATTTTGTGGGGCCTGCGTTTATAGTTGATATTTGTAAAGACATTTCCCTATCGTAGCGGCGGTGGTGGCGGTGGCGACAGAGACTGTTTAAGGAAAGGCAATGSCGTTTTGAAATTAGAAAATAATTTGGTTCCTTTATCGTGTTTGACCTGCTTCACCTGACATACATCAGTGAGCAGAGCCCGGTCGGCCTGGCTGTTGGCCCTGTCGACTGCAGCTCTCTCCCTAGGCCTCCTTTATCACTCTAATGGGGTGCTATCTCTCTAAGTTGCTCTCTCACTCCGGGTCTCTGCGGCCTCCACTCACCGGCCTGCCGACTCTCACATTCTTTCTCCATCCATCCTGACAGACACGCAGGCGGATTTAACACATAATCAGGCTGGATGAGAGGGTGGCCAGGGGAAGGCCCGGCACAGTCAGGGCCCTCAGACTAGCCCACACCAGTCCATCTCACTGAGGGTCAGAAGAGCTGGAGCACCACCACCACCACCACCACCACACACCACCACCACCATCACCACACTCACCACCACCACCATCACCACACTCAAACATCACCACCACACTCACACATCACAGCACTGCACCCCAATCAACCTACAGCACCAACATCCACACTCACGCATCACATCACACAGCTCCACACACCACACTTCACCACCCTATCACACTCACCACCACACTCACCACACCACACCACCACCACCACTCATACCACCCCACCTCACCACCACCACCACACCTCCACCACAACCAACACACACCACCACAACCACCCCTTACCCCAATCACCACCACCACACTCACACCACCAACACACACACATACACCAACTCACCACCACCACACTCACCACCAACCAACCACCACCACCACCACCACA
The DNA here is from genome assembly GCF_002910315.2 of Salvelinus sp. IW2-2015. Classification (NCBI taxonomy): domain Eukaryota; kingdom Metazoa; phylum Chordata; class Actinopteri; order Salmoniformes; family Salmonidae; genus Salvelinus; species Salvelinus sp. IW2-2015. Next base: position 8,158,655 of record NC_036868.1, on the reverse strand, counting down.
CCACCACCACCACCACCACACACTCACCACAATCACGGAAACCACCATCACCACTACCACACAAACACCACCACAACCACCACCACCACCACAACCACCACATACTCACCACCAATACCACACCACCAACCATCACACACACCCACCACCATCACACCACCACCACCACCACCCACACTCACCACCATCACCACCCACTCTCAGCCTAGGCAGGATTACTGGTATATACTAAGAGCCCCGCTGGCCCTGTGAAAAACGACCCTGACACAAGAGACAGATGTTGTGAAACTCTATATTACTCTTGCCTGATTAGTCCCTGAAGTCTCCTCTGTCCTCAGTAGTTGATAAGGAGAACTAGCCTGTTTAAACCCTGAAGTCTCCTCTGTCCTCAGTAGTTGATAGGGAGATTTAGCCTGTTTAGTCCCTGAAGTCTCCTCTGTCCTCAGTAGTTGATAAGGAGAACTAGCCTGTTTAGACCCTGAAGTCTCATCTGTCCTCAGTAGTTGATAGGGAGATTTAGCCGTTTTAGTCCCTGAAGTCCCCTCTGTCCTCAGTAGTTGATAGGGAGATTTAGCCTGTTTAGTCCCTGAAGTCTCCTCTGTCCTCAGTAGGTATTTGGAGAACAAGCCTGATAAAACCCTGAAGTCCCATCTGTTCTCAGTAGTTGATGGGGAGAACTAGCCTGTTTAAACCCTGAAGTCCCCTCTGTCCTCAGTAGTTGATGGGGAGAACTAGCCTGTTTAAACCCTGAAGTCCCCTCTGTCCTCAGTAGGTAATTGGGAGAACTAGCCTGTTTAGTCCATGAAGTCCCCTCTGTCCTCAGTAGTTGATAAGGAGAACTAGCCTGTTTAGACCCTGAAGTCCCCTCTGTCCTCTGTAGGTAATTGGGAGAACTAGCCTGTTTAGTCCATGAAGTCCCCTCTGTCCTCAGTAGTTGATAAGGAGAACTAGCCTGTTTAGACCCTGAGTCCCTCTGTCCTCAGTAGTTGATATGGAGAACTAGCCTGCTTAGATTCTGAAGTCCCCTCTGTCCTCTGCAGTTGATATGGAGAACTAGCCTGTTTAAACCCTGAAGTCTCATCTGTCCTTGGTAGCTGATATGGAGAACTAGCCTGTTTAAACCCTGAAGTCCCTCTGTCCTTGGTAGCTGATATGGAGAACTAGCCTGTTTAAACCCTGAAGTCCCCTCTGTCCTTGGTAGCTGATATGGAGAACTAGCCTGTTTAAACCCTGAAGTCCCCTCTGTCTTCAGTAGTTGATATGGAGAACTAGCCTGTTTAAACCCTGAAGTCCCCTCTGTCCTCAGTAGTGTTTAGGAGAACATACCTGTCTAATCCCTGAAGTCCCTCTGTCTCAGTAGTTGATAGGGGAACTAGCTGTTTAGACCCTGAAGTCTCCTCTGTCCTCAGTAGTTGATAGGACGAACTAGCCTGTTTAGATGTGAGGGTTAATAGGGAAGCGGAGAGTTTTGTTTCCCTATTTCACGACTATATAAGTGAGGTAAAACCGTTGCTTTTCTGGTATGGTAAAACTAGCTAGAAGGCAATGGGCCCTTTATGAAATGCGATCTGTCAATCTAAGTGYAAGATTAACCGAAGGAAAAACAGCCCAAGTGCCATTGCGTCACGCCGAGACATTAGGAATAATTATCATCTGGTAAGGCCACAGGAAGCGATATGTCAGCCTGTCACAAAATGTCAACACAGGATGAGAATCTCATCCATCCTCTTTCCTTTTTCTGCCTCTGTGTCCTTTACCCAGATTGCCATTCAATTGCCAAACATAGAGAGCGTCTGGATGGAATTGAAGAATGTTAAGAAGCCGAGCTCGGAGGAAACAGACAAAGCAGTATCTTGAAAAATGAGGGAATTTAATTTCTTAGTGTGTGTCTGTTGGAGATAACGGCTTGTTGTTTCATCCTCTCGTGGCCCCGCAATGTGGAGAGTGATGTGGAGAGTGATTGAGACGTACTCAGTATAGGGAGTCATTCCTCCCTAACTGTGCTCCTAGCCCCAGAGTGAGGCCTTTCCTGTTCTATCAGTACAGTGTATAAAATGCTGACTGCAGACAGTTTTTTCCCCCCATCGCTGAATGAAAGCGTTTGACCACTGTAAGGTAAATTACAGATGCTGTCTGTTGCCCCTCGCTAAGGAGCCTGGTGGAATGTCAGACTTGTATTTTCAACCTCAGCCCTGTTCTCTAAAGACTGGCTAATTTCACAGTGTAGTGTAAATAAGGCCTGTGTTGTCTGTCCCAGCTCCTGCTCCATGTTTTTTAACCCACCGTCTGTGTCAACAAGCACAGCCTGTTAACCTTTATCTGCGTCGTAGAGTAGGGCGGGTGTCACAAAAACAGACATTTCCCCCACTTATGAGTTTGTCGGTCGGATTCGGCGTCAATGTAAAATGCAATGGATTATTGTGAGTCAGGAGATGGACGTGTACGGTGTTCTAATGTGTTTCCGTGTCAGTGTGACACTTCTGTCAGTGAAGTTCTCAAATACTGTATGAGAGGCGGGCCGGGTTTGTCCTGATATTACAGACAAGCACTAGAGATTAAACCCAGGGTAATTATACAGTGACGTGTTTTTTCCCCCCAAAGAAATGTGTTGCTGCAAGGGAAAAATGAGGGGGGAAAAACTATCACCCTGTTTTACCTAATGCTTCAACATCTCCATTAAAGAGTGTGTTTTCAGCTGATGATGCCAGGAACAGGGACTGGCCAAAAGCYTCTGTGCTGCTGGGACTGGAATGCAGGCTCTAGGATGGCTGTGTTTGTGCATGTCACTCAGTGCACTGTGAGAGAGTGCTGGAGAGGGAGAGGCAGGGCGAGCCCAGAAAATGGTTACCCATGTCACATAGCTGTTGGATTTGAGGCCCTAATTTGCCGCCTTGTTGCTTCTGTAAACATTTCCGGATGCCAAAGCCGGTCAGACACGTTGATAAACACAGGGGCCCTGATGACAAAACAAGGAAAATAAAGTGTTTTTTCATGGAAACTTTAACTTGGAGTAGTATTTACTTTTGAAAGCCCTGTGGTTCCTGTGGCTGAGATGGCACTAATCTGGGCCTGCTAGCTAGCGACGTGAAGGCTCAGCCTGGGACCCTGGTAGCCAGGCAGCCCTGGGCTCAGCTGGGCCTCCCCCCCACACTGCTGGCCACTTAGCGGAGCARCACTACTCAAACCTAAAGGTAAACAGACACACTGGCTTATCAGAGTGTTGAAACAGCCATGCGTGGTGAGAGAAGAGAGGAGAAAGCAGCCTTTCAAACAGCACCATTGGCCAATCTTTAACTTGCCTCAAATGGACTGCTCTGTGTGATCACAAACACGGGCCAACATGTGAATATTTACATAGTCTTATCAGAGAATGGTATAGCGCATTATGTGTGTGTCTTTGCGCAGGTACATTGTTTGCACTTAAAGTCTAATGTTATGGTAGATTGGTAAATTAGAATATGTGTGATTAATATGTTTCGGCAGGCAGCACACAACTCCAACCAAAGGCACCTCTCTCACAGCCTTAAAACCCTGTTTTCAATTACTAGCTATCTCAGCTAAAGTAATGTTAGAGCTAAAATCATGTATTTTCCCACCCTCTCTCCGAAAAATGTCTTGTTTCACGAGGCTGGTGAGATAAATAGAGAGTGACAGGGCTTTTATGTTGCTGAAATGGGGATACCCCGTCCCTCCCTCTCCTCCAGGCGCAGAGGCGGTGTTAGAATGAGGAAACCTGGGTTCCCTTATCCTCTCTATTTTAGATCTGTCACAGAAGTACGGCCAAAGATTTTGAACGCTTGAAAAAACAGTGCAACGGAGATCTGAAATGGGAAACATCGGCATGAAAACCTTTGCCCATTTCCCCAGCAGCTCATGAAAAATTTAAAAATTATTATTTTTAAATATAATTTGCTAGTTTGTATGCAGAGCTATTTACAGGCGTATAGACTCCTTGCAGATTGGAATAGAAATCATGTGGCCAGAAGGCTTAGCAAAGGATTTTACACCAACAGTAGGTCACCGTGGATTAGCAGACTTAAGGTGTTGAGACAAAAAAAGCCAAACCCAGAATTTCCCTATTCACTAACATGGAACCCAAACCGCCTGTGCGCGTGCGTGTGCCATCGTGCATAAATGTATTTTGTCCACCCACACCAAACACGATCACGACATGCAGGTTAAAATATCAAAACAAACTCTGAACCAATTATATTAATTTGGGGACAGGTCGAAAAGCATTAAACATTTATGGCAATTTAGCTAGCTAGCTTGCACTTGCTAGCTAATTTGTCCTATTTAGCTATCTTGCTGTTGCTAGCTAATTTGTCATGGGATATAAACATTGAGTTGTTATTTTACCTGAAATGCACAAGGTCCTCTACTCCGCCAATTAATCCACACATTAAACGGTCAACCGAATCGTTTCTAGTCATCTCTCCTRCTTCCAGGCTTTTTCTTCTCTTGACTTTATATTGCGATTGGCAACTTTCATAAATTAGGTGCATTACCGGCACTGACCTCGTTCGTCTTTCAGTCACCCACGCGGGTATAACCAATGAGGAGATGGCACGTGGMTAGCTGCTTCTATAAACCAATGAGGAGATTTGAGAGGCAGGACTTGCAGCGAGATCTGCGTCAGAAATAGAACTGACTTCTATTTTAGCCCTTGGCAACGCAGACGCTCGTTGGCGCACGCGAGCGGTGTGGATGCAATAATTGAATAACATGTATGTCTAAATTTATTTTGCAGCGCTCGCTCACGTGATGCGAGCAGTGTAGTCAGCCTGTTATGCTTAAAAGTGAATTTGGATAATGTGATTCACAAAGCCCTCTGTATGAATCATTTTATTCATTATACTGGAATTGTTTCTTTGCTAAAAAAAAACGGTTATTATCGCTGGATTTTGTCTGGAAGTATGCCCTTTTTTGTCCCCTCACGATTTAGTTTGTGGCCCAAAGCATAAAACAATGATCTGTGATAATTCAAGATGCTCATGTGGATAGATTGAATCAGCGGCTGAATTAATGAATTGTCATTGAGACATGTCAAAGGACCCACACAAACAACCATGTGAACGATAGTGAATTATTCACTGTCTCCTATCCCTGGTGGACAAGCCTATTCATCTCACCTCTTTCTTTTGAAGGTGAAACATTACAGTAAAATAATCCATTTAGGATTTATACAACCTTGTCTGTGTTCTATGGTAGTACCCCACGGAGCACTGTAGGACAACATTCTCTCTCAGACTGGGCTTTGATTAGCAAAAAACCCTTATTTATTTCAAGTTTCAAGTTTTTTTTATGTCAGGTGAACAAGCACTGTAAAATGCTTTTTTGCTAGCTCTAAACCCAACAATGCAGTAATCAATAACAATATAATACTAAAAATAACAAGGTAGAACAAAAACAGACAAGAAATGAAAATAAGAAGAACATGATAAAGTAAGAAGCTACATAAAGGGTCAGTTCCAATACCATATTTACAATGTGCAGGGATACTGGAGTGATGGAGGTAGATATGTGTAGGGGTAAGGGGACTGGGCATCAGGATATATGATGAACTGAGTAGCAGCAGAGTAAATTATTACTGTGTGTGTGTGTATGTGTGTGTAGAGTCTATAAATGCGTGTGTATGTTATGTGTCTGTTGGAGTGTCAGTGTGCGTAAGTGTGTAGAGTCCTGTGACTTGATGCACCGGTACCACTTGCCATGCGGAAGCAGAGAGAAGAGTCTATGGCTTGGGTGGTTGGAGTCTTTGACGATTTTCCAGGCCTTTTTTTCAAATGGCAGGGAGCTCGGCCCTAGTGATGTACTGGGCTTTCCGCACCACCCTCTGTAGCACCATGTGATCGAGGGCGGTGCTGTTGCCATACCAAGCAGTTATGCAGCCAGTCAAGATCCTCTCAATGGTGCAGCTGTAGAACTTTTTGAGGATTTGAGGGCCCATGCCAAACCTTTTCAACCTCCTGAAGGGGAAGAAGCGATGTCACCCCTTCTTCACGACTGTGTCTGTGTGATTGGACCATTTTAAGTCCTTAGTGACACAGAGGAACTTCAAGTGACTAAAGGATAAAGAAATGGACCAAATATAGCCAGATTTTTCCTCTGGTTAATAAGCAGTGATTTTTCCCCATGCAGTGCAGGCTTTGCCATGGTGATATTTGTGATGTGTTTTTAAGTAGAGTTTGTTAAGCTTGTTGATGAAGCCAGAGGGGCAGGTTGATCCAAACACCAGCTGTTCTGTGATGTGAGCACATGTGTAATGCTCTGTTCCATCATGCCCTTTCTCTTTTATGGGAATTCAAGTGTGAACTAAAGTTTTTTTTTCTCTCTCTCTCCCCCCCCCCCCTACTCCCTTTCCCTCTTCTCCTGGTCATAGCATGTGGCCGTGGGTTCTACAAGTCCTCGTCCCAGGACCTGCAGTGTTCGCGCTGCCCAGCACACAGCTACAATGACCGGGAGGGCTTGTGGCGCTGCGACTGTGAGGACGGCTACTACCGGGCGCACTCAGACCCACCCTCTGTGGCCTGCACAAGTATAGTATGGAGTGTTGCTAAGTAAATGAAGAAGGACTGTAGTAGAGTCTGCATTTATGCCCCCATTAACATCCTGCACACGTAACAATCTCGCACCCCTTTCAGATCCTTACTGCACCCTGAGAATGTTCAATTGGAGAAGTCTGGTGAAAATCCACTCAGACTCCATACCAGAGCCTGCTATGCTTCAATATGTCTTTAGAATGATGTTAATGGTCCTGGGTGTTGTCCCCCCCTAGCTGGTAGCTAATTTGCATTTCCCGTCTAAAAGATTGCAATTACAGTCAGCAGCAGTGCCTGGCAGACCTGTATATCATTTGTCCTGTCAATGGTTCGCAATTATGTGAAAGGCATTGATGAATTAGTTTACACAAGCCAGGGGCTCATTTACAGGGCGGGTTCATTTGTCCAAATCCACTCTGTTGTTCCCAAACAGGTTTGATTCAGGAAGAGCCAGGGTTGTTTTTACAAGGCACCCCTCAAACAATGACAGTTACCACAGAGACTTGAGAGAGAGGGGAAAGAGGGGGACAGATAGAGGAAGACGGTAGATATAAGTAGATGGTAGAGAGAGGAGAGGGAGGAGAGAAGAGATAGGGAGAAGGGGAGAAGTAGGGCGACAATGAAACTAGTCTTCAATTTAAAGAAAGTAGCGTGGCATAGGTGGTACAAGCTGGGCTAATTAAGGTGGGTGGAAAGTGGACTTCTTCTGTAGTCTGACAGGCTGTATTTATCATAGTGAGTTATATCCCAGCGTTCCTCTTCCTCTTCTCTCTTCTCTCTCTTCTCCTTCTCTCTCTCTCTCTCTCTCTCTCTCTCTCTCTTTTCCCTCGTCCTCTCTCTCTCTCTCTCTCTCTCTCTCTCTCTCTTACATTTCACTGCCCCCCCAACCATTCCCTAGCAACTACAGGCAGGAATCAGGATGGTATATCTCTCTCTGTTGAGCTCTTCCCGTGTTTGTTCTGGCCAGTCTTAATACAGTCATTGACTTGAAACAAGGACAGGACACACTGTATGCAATTTGACCTAATTGTTGCCTGGTACCTATCCCTTCCCACCTCTTACCTTCTACAATCAAAAACTGGTAGAAAAAAAGGCCACATTTCCACGGTAACCACTCTCCACCAGGGCCGTCCTGCTGCTTTTATGCCTGAAGATGAAAATACTCACTTTACTGCTCTGCAATTCCCTCTTACATTGACCAAGAGCAGAACACATTTGGTTTGTTATTTTTTGATGCCCTTTGCCTGTTCTGCTGTGAAGAATCACTTTGGAAGAAACAGGGGATTCAGCTCTCTATTTCACAGATTCACTATGTCTAGGTTTATACAACATAGAAAAATATTCATTGTGTTCAAAATGACCAATATTAAGTAAAGTTTAATTCTTCCCATTCAACCAATATAGAAGGTTAACAATGCTTTTATACCTGCATATATAAATTATTGCTGGATGAAGTTATTGTGAACACATCAATGTTCGTGGACATTTTCTTTGTGGGGTCTTGTATGGTCTGGGGTACAATAGTAAACGAAAGCGAATTTACATTGCTTGAGTAAACAGCTTGATTGACATATTTTGAAATGGGCGCTTGTAAACCTCCCTTATGTTAGGCTCTGCACAAACAGATAGATCTCTGCAGCAGATGGATTAGACATCTAAAATGAAGATTGGACGAAGGGGAATATAAAGATGCAACATGATGGGAGGTAATTCACTGCAAGAGGCAAAAAGCCACGCAGAATAAAAATTTGGACACTAGTCAAACAATATATTTTGCATTATAATTGTTGCAAATATTGCATGTTTGGAGAGAAGGGAAAAAAACATTGTATGATAATCTTTTTACAATATTTTCTCACTCCATTTTTATGCAACGCCAAGAGATAATGAGAACTGTATGGGGGTGACACTGCAGGAATGCTGCGAAAATTTTTCCAAGCAGAAGCTGGGGGAAAGACTTGAAGCTGTTGACTGGTTGGGGAGTGGGCATCAATCATGTGACAGCTGTGAATAGTGCTGGTGGTAGTAGCATCTGAAAAGGGCAGTTGTGATCAGCCATCTCCCCCCGTCCTCCCCTCCAG
>NC_036868.1:8144614-8150007 GCF_002910315.2 Salvelinus sp. IW2-2015 | reverse complement strand
TCTACGTAGCGTGTTGGTCATGCTTTGCACGTTTTGTGAAATGGAGAAACGTTGATGTGTGCAAAAACACGTTGTGCATTGTTCACGTGTGTGTTAGTATGTGTATATTTTTCTTTATGTTTACTATTTTCATCTTACCATTTTATAATAGGAATAAGTGAAGCACATCAAATAGGAAAATAAATGCATATGGAATCATGTAGTAACCAAATAAAAGTGTTTAAACAAATCATAAATATAGTTTATATTTTGGTCTTCAACAATAAGCCACACTTGCTCGGTTGTGGATCTTAGATTGCACACTCTTTGACCTTCTATCAAACCACCTTGGAATGCATTCAATTTCTCAGGTGTCGCCTTTGTTAAAAGTTAATTTGTTGGAGATTTTATTCTACTCTCATAAAATGCGTTTGTTAGCCAATCACATGTGTTGTTGTATTCCTTGTAGATCAAGGTGTAGGGGTTAGGACAGAGGGCTAGGCCTTTAATTATGTATAAGGTACACGAATGTCCATAATGGTATGGCAAGTTAACTAGCTATCAAATTGAAGCAACTTAGAGAAATGACCAGGTCCATCATTACTTAAGACACCAAAGGTTTAGCTTTCTACTCCGCGACAATTTGCTCAACAGACTTCAGAAAAGTTTCTTGCTCAAGAGTGCAGTTCGAACAAAGACCAAGTGCTATTGATGAAACTGGCTCTCGAGTGAACGAAGGCTCCGTACGGAGGAACAGGTAAGTGATCCCTATAGAACGCGCTAATTTCATTGCCGTGACAGCGTGGAATAAGTTCACTTAAGAGTTACCGCCTAAGATAATAATGCTACCCTAAGCATATGTCACGCTATGAGTTCAGTAAAGAATGGCGGTCAACATTTGCACTGTTCAGAGAGACATGTGTGAGTCAGGCCTTCATGGTAAAATTGCCCCTGCTCAATTTAAGAAACCGCTAAAGAAGGAACACCAAAGTGACGAAGTAGACATTAGCTTGGGCTCAAGAACACAGGAACAAATGGACATTAGACCATGACTTTGGTCTGAGGAGTCCAAATTTGAGATTGTTGGGATCAAACGCCTTTGTCTTTGTTGCAGATGCAGGAGATAGGTTGACAGATGGAATCTCTGCTGGGTGTAGCGTTCCCACCGTGGAGCATGTGGAAGAGAAGGTGGATGGTGACTTCTCGTTTTGGTGTGATCCAATGTCAATGAGTTTAGGCTTTAGAATTCAAGGCATACATATCACATGGCTACCCATTAGCATTCTGCAGTGGAAATGCGGCATCCCTTCTGGTTTGCACTTGGTGGTTCTATCATTTGTTTTTCACAGGACAATGCACTCCAAACACAACCTCCAGGGCTGTGTAAGTGCTATGTTTTGCACCTAGAGGAAGTAGAGTGAAGGAATTGTGTCCGCGATGCAGATTGGACCTGCGCTCGGCGCTCAACTCAAACTGTTACGGGCTCAATCCAACTCTGGAGAGATGGTTGTGCCGTGGTGATGGACACGCAGAGTGAGGGAAAAGCAGCCAAAAGATGCTCAGTAATATACTGCACTATCTTCAGTTCCACAACCGTTTAGGGGTCCTTACTTAGAAGCATTGTTGGATCCTGTTTTTGAAAGGACACAGCAACAGGGGTATTTTTGTCCATTAAATAACATCACATTAGTTAGATTTTTCAGAACATGAATGGGTGTAGACATATGTATATTATTGGTTGTAAATGACCGTATTGAGCCTGTGGAAAATCTGTGGATAATAGCTGGACTTTATTTTTTGGTGGACATACTTTCTCCATCACGTTTTCGATGTACTGAGTTTAGGCTCCCACTTTATTCTACTAGCAAAACCCAATCGACTGCCTGGGTATTTCTCCAATGCGCATGTTTGTGTTAAGCTAATCCAGCACGGTTTATCATATTTAAAAGTGCAATTGAATTCTATAGAACAAACACATTTGTCAAATATAATTGTTGAGCAACAGGCTGAATGAAGTTGGTTGTCCTGATTAAGGAAGCAATAAAGAACTCGTCGTTTATAAGTGAGGGACTAGGAGTATCTGGGGTACTCAGATAATATAGGAGGAGAGGGTCGATTGCTAACAAGCTTCCAGAAATGGAGCCAAGAAACAAAGGACTTTCTTCTTGAACTGCGTCAGATCTATTAGGTTTGTATACTGAGTGCACATAATGGAAGGCCTAATTCAATGCAAGAGGCAAAAAGCCACGCAGAATAAAAATTTGGACATAGTCAACAATATATTTTGCATAATATAATTGTTGCAAATATTGCATGTTTGAGAGAAGGGAAAAAACATGTATGATAATCTTATTTTCTATACAATATTTTTATCTCACTCCATTTATTATTGCAAACGCCAAGATTATTGAAATGAATTTAACTATGTTTAATGTGATTTTTGTGTTTCCTTGCGGGTGACACTGCCAGGGAATGCTGCGAAAATTTTCCAAAAGCCAAGAAGGCTTCACGTGATGAATCGTAGGATAATATTGATCGTTCCAAGTTGAGCTGATGACTGTTTGCGGGGATGGTGGATGATGGCCACTTCAACCCTCATGTGGACAGCTGCTTAGACCTCATTAACCGTGACACACGTAACCCGGCAGCGTACACGGAAACGTCCCACATCTCGAAAAAGGCCTCAGATTTCCACGAACGCGCACGACTGTGTGGGGTAATCTCTAGACCAACAATCCTCCACCACCCCTCCATCCTATGCTGCTACTCCGATGAGCGTCTCAGCCCCCTCCACCCCTCTCCCCTCTATACTCGCCGCCTTACCCCCCTCAGCCCCTCTTCCCATCTCCCTCTTCCTTCCCCCCAGCTCCTCTCGCCCCCCGTCCCACTCAAATTTGCCACCTCAACAAGTTGACATCTCACAGAGGGAGAGTCCATTCTGATTCCTGCCTGTAGTTGCTAGGGGATGGTTGGGTGCCAGTGAAATGTAAGAGCCCCACTCCTCTCCTCCTATCACAGCCTCCCTCTCTTCTGCATGGCTTCACTCAGCCAAGTTTTAATCACCCAGGTCAAAGGTCATGACACGTGTTTGTAGATTAAGGATTAGTGCTTGGCTGATTTGAATAGCAGCCTCCCCTTTCTCCTTCCATCCCTCCAATTAGTGAGCTAATACAGATGTAGGATTTTCATTTGAGCCAGTTTGCTAAAGCAGGAAAATCATTTTGCAGCAACAGGAAATGTTAATTATTATGTGGATTTTAATTTTGGTAGGGGTTGATAAATTTTATTTAAGGTAAAATCAAGTCTGACATTTCTAAATGGAAATTACAACCTTCAGAAGTCTTTTTAAACTCCAAAATGTTACATTTCCTGCATTTCAGGAAAGTTTTCCTGCAACAGGGTGATCAAATTAAGATTGTACATCTGTAGGGCAGTGGAGGGCTGAGACAGCCTGGAGCACTTCTCTCTCCCAGCGCAGCTTTCTCTCACACCAGAGAAGCACAGGATTCTTTTCTCCTAAGCCCTCTGACTAACTCAACTCTAAACAGACCAGCGACAGGCTCAGGATGATGACCTAATTATCAACTAACTGCTATTAACCAAAATAGTCAGCCATCTTGATTTATGTAATATAATTCAGTTGAGAAACATCCATTAGATTCTGTTGACACATTGGGGGAGTGAGAACGTGCTGTCAGAGGCGGTTATTCATCAGCAATATCACAGGTTCACCCTGTCTCTGGAGAAATAGCTGTATTACGCTATGAGAAGGAGGTGGCAGGACACACATGCACACACTCACACGCACGCACACACACACACACGTACGTGTGTGCTGACACACACATATGCGCACACACACACACACACACACACAAAACACAATGCCGCATTGGCAGGAAGAAGCTAGCATGTGACTGAGACATCTCAGACTGTGAGGGCTATGGAAGACTAATCCGTGAAATGAAACTTCACCTGGAGGAGGGGGTGAGAGAGGGAAAGGAAACTTCACCGGGAGGAGGGGGTGAGAGAGGGAAATGAAACTTCACCTGGAGGAGGGGGTGAGAGAGGGAAACTGGGAGGAGGGGGTGAGAGAGGGAAATGAAACTTCACCTGGAGGAGGGGGTGAGAGAGGAAATTAAACTTCACTGGGAGGAGGGAGTGGAGAGGGAAATGAAACTTCACTGGTAGGAGGGGGTGAGAGAGGGAAATGAAACTTCACCAGGAGGAGGGGGTGAGAGGGGAAATGAAACTTCACCGGGGTGAGAGAGGGAAATTAAACTTCACCTGGAGGAGGGGTGAGAGAGGGAAATGATCTTCACTGGGAGAAGGGAGTGAGAGAGGGAAATTAAACTTCACCTGGAGGAGGGGGTGAGAGAAGGAAATGAAACTTCACCTGGAGGAGGGGGTGAGAGAGGGAAATTAAACTTCACTGGTGGGAGGGGGTGAGAGAGGGAAATTAAACTTCACTGGGAGGAGGGAGTGAGAGAGGGAAATGAAACTTCACTGGTGAGGAGGGGGTGAGAGAGGGAATGAAACTTCACCAGGAGGAGGGGGTGAGAGGGGAAATGAAACTTCACCGGGGGTGAGAGAGGGAAATGAAACTTCACCTGGAGGAGGGGGTGAGAGAAGGAAAATGAATCTTCACCTGGAGGGAGGGGTGAGAGAGGGAAATTAAACTTCACTGGGAGGAGGGAGTGAGAGAGGGAAATGAAACTTCACTGGGAGGAGGGAGTGAGAGAGGGAAACATAAAGAGATAAGACAGAGAGAGCAGAGAAAGAGGGCGGAAAAAGAGAGCAAGACAGAGGCGAGAGCAGCAAGCCCTTGAGCTACCAGGATCAGCAGACAGACGGCGGACGCTCAGGATGTGTCGCGCCTCCGAGCTGCAGGTGAGGCGGGGGAGGACAGTATCACCTCACCCTACAGAGGCTTGAAGAGGACTGTGTCGAGGCAGGGAACCAAGCCAACCCAGTGAACAGGAAAGCACTATGTCTAGCCAAGGACAAAGAGGGGAAGCTTGCACTGTATTGCATGTCTGCAAAAACAAGACCAAGACCAAAACACAGGCCACTCAAATTCTATTTCAATATCTCCTCCGCTGTTTATCTCTGAAATCACTGCCCTGGTCTTTGTCACTTTGAGACCCAATGAGAGTGGCTGAGTAAAACTAGCTATTATCTGTTGGTAACCGTGACCGTTGTAATGCAGTACAAACAGACCCCAGAGATGTGTGTGTGTGTGTGTGTGTGTGTGTGTGTGTGTGTGTGTGTGTGTGTGTGTGTGTGTGTGTGTGTGTGTGTGTGTGTGTGTGTGTGTGTGTGGTGTGTGTGTGTGTGTGTGTGTGTGTGTGTGTGTGTGTGTGTGTGTGTGTGTGGTGTGGTGTGTGTGGACGTTTTGTGGTGTGGTGTGTGTG
>NC_036868.1:8059240-8143712 GCF_002910315.2 Salvelinus sp. IW2-2015 | reverse complement strand
TGTGTGTGTGTGGACGTTTGTGTGTGTGGACGTTTGTGTGTGTGTGTGTGGACGTTTGTGTGTGTGGACGTTTGTGTGTGAGTGACTCTCGCTCTTTGTCCCTGAAGATTCTTAAGGACGCAGGTTGAGTGTCGGCGACAGCACTGAAGTCGTGCCTTGGTGCACGCCGCCACTCTTCTTCACCTGCCACAGGTGTCTCTTTCATCTCCAGAGCCCCGAGTCTCACCATCTTCTCCCTCTGGGATGAATGAGTAAAATAACAAAATGTACAGTATTTTTGACTCAGATGATTGTAGTTTTCGCTCTAAGCATACCTATTACCTATTTGTTAATAGTTCTGTCTAATTAAAGGGGTTGAGAAGCTCCTTCCGAGGGTTCACTAGAGGAACAATTCGGATGAAAATGGAGTCGTTTAGAATTTTAGAGAGAAAATTAAAGATGTTTTTAAAAATGCTCATTAACAAAGATTACAAATCATAATCTACAGATGTAGGTATTCAAAGTTTAAAAAGGCMTCTAAAGTTTCTAATTTCCACTTTCAATCGTCAGACTTTATTTGCCCTAACGGAAAATGTGTCAACCCCTACAAAAAATGTCCATTATTTATAATACACATTTCCTGTTGCTYCAGGATTATTTTCCTGTTGTAGCAAACTGTGTATGATTAAGATCCTACATCTGTATGGTGCATTAAGGGGGCTATAAAACTAGCACTCAATTTCAAGTGTACAGTATGTAAACATCTGGGTTATAAAAACAAGGGCTAGAATTTGAATGATAAAAGCAGCAATTTGTAAATCATTGTTTTTATGAGAGGATTGTCATTCTTTGCCATTACACTCCTTGTTCAGAGGGCAATGGTTTGTGTAGTGCAGTTTGGAGACTTTGTGGAACTGATTGTTATTCTATTGGCTATTGTGAGGCTATTGTGAGATTTAATCTCACTTGTAAATTCTGGGGTGAGTCAGACTTGTCTGTCTGCCTATTTTTCTCAAACGTATATGTTTAGTGTCTTGTCTCTGCAATTCATTGGAAAGGAAACCCTTTGTCTCACCATGGGATAATWATATTTTGGGGAGGACTGAGGGAGAGCTAATAATGCCCCTTTATGCCTCCCTTTGATCCTCCGTTCAGGATTAATAATTATAAAATGTAATGACATCTCAATCATTTCAAAATGGGAAATTCCTACAAATCTTACATTTTTCATATAGGCCTATTCCAAGTTTTAATGTAAGCATTGATTTGTGAATTGTGGATGCATGATCATTGAATGAAGAAAACGGGCATCCAAAAAGGGCCTACCTTGACCTGGCATGAGCCATTCACACCTTTAAATAGGTCAAATCTCTATAACAGGATAATCACACTCAAAAGGAAATACTGTTGCACACTTGACATTACAATGTCGAATGCTTAAGACATTAATAAGGCATAATTGTTGATGATAAACAATGAAAAAAAAACTTAAATTGGAGGAAACAAATGACGTTGGGCACACGACCTGTGGCTATCGATTAACATTCATATTTAGCATGGATAAGAGCGTCTGCTAAATGACTTAAATGTAAATGTAAATGTACACAGCATCATATCAGAGTGGTAGTAATGCAGTCATTTTGCATTATAATGGTCTCCATGAGTTGTTTCCATTTCAGTACCTCCTCTACATTGACCGTACTTGTATTTAACTTCCTCTGCCGACCTGCACTAGTTTTTCTTTTTAGATCTGAGTTCTGTCATAATTGTGTGTCAGGCTTAGAGCTGGCATGTCCCGTGGCATTCAGTCTGAGGGAACAGAACAGAACGGTGAACCACAGATTCAGTCAGTGCACACTTTCCTTCCCTGGCACTCTGTTATTTAACTCTCCCTCCTCCCCTCATTAAATCCTCTCCCGCCTTTCCTCATCTCCCTCCTCTCATTGTCTTCCCTCCTACCCTGACAGGACCTCCCTCGGCACCACAGAACCTGGTTTACAACATCAACCAGACCACCGTCAGCCTGGAGTGGAGCCCGCCGGCCGACATGGGCGGTCGCAACGACGTCACCTACAGGATTATGTGCCGGCGCTGTAGCTGGGAGCCCGAGGAGTGCGTGCCGTGCGGGGGGAACGTGGGATACTCCCCCCAGCAGGCGGAATTAGTGGACACCTACGTAAATGTGGTGGACCTACTGGCCCACGCCAACTACACCTTTGAGGTGGAGGCCGTCAACGGGGTCTCTGACCTCAGCCGCACCCAGAGGCTGTTTGCCGCAGTCAGCGTCGCCACCAGTCAAGCAGGTAGGCTCGTAGAGTTACAGTATTCAGTTTAGTTTAATTGCCTAGAACACTGAGAGAAAGTAGAGCTGAACAATATTCCTCTGCTGTGGGCTGGTGTGGGCTAGTGTGGGCTGGTGAGGGCTGGTGTGGGCTGCTGAGGGCTAGTGTGGGCTGCTGAGGGTTGCTGTGGGCTGGTGAGGGCTTGTGAGGGCTGGTGTGGGCTGGTGTTGGCTTAGTGTTGGCTGGTGAGGGCTGGTGAGGCTGGTGGTGGGTTGCTGTGGGCTGGTGAGGGCTGGTGAGGGCTGCTGTGGGCTGGTGTGGGCTGGTGTGGGCTGGTGAGGCTGGTGGGGCTAGTGTGGGCTGGTGAGGGCTGGTGTGGGCTGCTGTGGGCTGCTGTGGGCTGGTGAGGGCTGGTGAGGGCTGGTGTGGGCTTGTGAGGGCTGGTGTGGCTAGTGTTAGTTGGTGAGGGCTGGTGAGGGCTGGTGTGGGTTGCTGTGGGCTGGTGAGGGCTGGTGTGGGATGCTGTGGGCTGCTGTGGGCTAGTGAGGGCTGGTGAGGGCTGGTGTGGGTTGCTGTGGGCTGGTGAGGGCTGGTGTGGGCTGCTGTGGGCTGGTGTGGGATGCTGTGGATGCTGTGGGCTGCTGTGGGTGGTGTTGGCTGGTGTTGGATGCTGTGGGCTGGTATGGCTGCTGCTTGGGCTGGTGAGGCTGTTGTGGGCTGCTGTGGGCTGGTGAGGGCTGGTGTAGGCTGATGAGGGCTGGTGTGAGCTGGTATGGGCTGCTGTGGGCTGGTGTGGGCGGTGTTGGATGCTGTGGGCTGGTATGGGCTGCTGTGGGCTGGTGAGGGCTGGTGTGGGCTGGTGAGGGCTGTTGTGGGCTGCTGTGGCTGGTGAGGGCTGGTGTAGGCTGGTGTGAGCTGTTGTGGGCTGGTGAGGGCTGGTGTAGGCTGATGAGGGCTGGTGTGGGCTGTTGTGGGCTGCTGTGGGCTGGTGTGGGATGCTGTGGGCTGGTATGGGATGCTGTGGGCTGGTGTGGGCTGGCGAGGGCTGTTGGGCTGGTGAGGGCTGTTGTGGGCTGCTTTGGGCTGGTGAGGGCTGGTGTGAGGCTGATGAGGGCTGGTATGGGCTGCCGTGGGCTGGTGTGGGCTGCTGTGGGCTGGTGGGGCTGGGGAGGGCCGGTGTGGGCTGGTGAGCGCTGGTGTGGGCTGTTGTGGGCTGCTGTGGGCTGGTGAGGGCTGGTGTAGGCTGATGAGGGCTGGTGTGAGCTGGAATTGCTTTCATGATTGAGTTACAAAGAAATGTAATTAATGTTCATATGCAGCATTTTTTGGTCTTCTAGATGTTCAGGATAAGCGAGACAAATATGGCCATTTTAGGATACAATATAATGTTAAAAGTTTGCTCTTTAGTCTCAGCACATTCTGACAGAATTATATGGGTATTTTGCACTGAGGTCGTTAGTGAAGTTCAATTGAGAACATGCACCTTAAGTACCTTCTGCATTCTACATTGGCTTTAATGATCATAGGCTGATATTATCCACAACATTTATAGTTTGCATATTACCCAAATGAATTTATAGTGTGCGTCAGAGCTATGGTGGCAAACATTATTAATGTAGCAAGGCTTGCTGCCAGTTGTACCATAGGAGACAGWGCGTGTCGCTAAATGCCCATGGGAACCTAGCATAATTAAAATGCTGTATTTTTTAGGGTGACACACTCCAACTCAAGGCTGCACTAGACCTTTTTATTTGTTAATTATTTCTATGGATCCACCAAACAAGATTTGTCTATCATGCTCAAGCATCCATGAAATCCAGTTGGCGTAAAAAATAACCTACTAACTAGTGTTATTGAAAGAGGACTGCATAGGTCCCCGTTTTTGACCTTGTGGGAGAACTGTCGACGTGCCCTTGAGCAGGGTGCTGACCCTGATTGCTCCTTTGGATCGCTCTGGATGGGAGTCTGTTAGATGAATGAATGTAATGTAAATGTTGAGCGGCTTCACAGCAAGTAGATTGTATGGTTTAATCATTTAAAAAAATAGGATTGCATAGCCATTGAGGCTTATAAAGAGGGTATGGGGAATATTATCATCATAACCATGTTGCTTACCAATATCTACAGATGTAGGATCTTTAATTTGAGCCACTTTTCTACAGCTGGAAAATAACCCTTCACCAAAAGGAAATGTGAATTATGTGCATTATAATTAATGGCCATTTTTGAAGGGGTAGATACATTTTTCTGAAGTGTGACATTTAAAAGTGGAAATTACAAACTTCAGAAGCCTTTTTAGACCTTGAATACACTACCAGTTTTAAATGTTTAAAAGATCAGGGTGATCAAATTAAGATCCTACATTTGTACGAGCATTCTGGGCCTCATGTTTTACTTTGAGGCACCTTTCTGAWTACTGGCTAACTGAAATGAGGAATGGGATGTTGTCTTTTGGGGTTTAGCTTCACCCCTACCCAACCTTATACATGAATGGCGAAGAGCTGCAAGTCTTTGAATTCTTTGCTGAACGAATTGGGTTAGTCCTGCACATCCAGCCATGTCCTATGGTGCTATGATACTCTCCTAGTAAGATGAAGCTTCATACAGTATCTGTTACATTCTGAAATGTTTGATTGCACTATAGAAAATTGTACCACATTTGGCATGTATTGAGAAATGAAAAGATCAAATAAACAAAGTAGAGGAACTAATATGGCGACAACCTCCATTCTTAAATTGCCAGAAGGTTACAGAGAGAGAAATGGGTGGAATAGGATGGTAATTGCTGCKAGGCAGCAGAATACATTTGGGATAAACTGTAGGGAATGATGTATGTTCTGTGACACAGTTGATGACAGAGACACACGCTGGATGGTGCTGGTGGTTGCCTTGCCAAGGACACATGGACACTGCAAGGAGGGAGACCTGCAGGAAAACACAGGGAAAACAATTAACACATGGCTCTCTCAGAGCCTATTATAATTACATGTTGACAACAGACAATTACTCTGCTCACCCTGAGGAATATTTAGCCGTCATAAATGGAAGGAAATAAAGGGACGCATTTTGATGAGGAAGGAATGATGTTAACGTCTTAAAGCTAGCTTTAGGCTACTATTTGAAGCTATGCAGGCTACTATTTGAAGCTATGTAGGCTACTATTTGAAGCAAACCTATTTTAAGATGCACTGTACTATTTATTGTAATGAGATGTGTTGATATATGTTTTATTAACCTATAGCCTAGATACATGATGACTGATTTCAACATTATGGATGTAAGAGATTGTTTGGCTTCAGTTTGATGATGGGCAAACACATATTGTTAGTGAGATCTTCATGTGAGAGAGCAGGAAGAATCCGAGTGTTGTTGTGCACGTAGAAGGCCAGACATTAACCCCGTCCTGCTCAGCTCTTAGCACTGGCCCCTCACTGTGTCCGGCTGCTGTTCCCGGAGCCGTTAGGGAACGCTCCAGCGCTTTGTAATTGGAACGTCGGCGCTTCCTAAAACAATGGCCCCTTTCCGAGCAAGCATGCATGGCCACATCGTTAAAGAATGACTGCATTATTAAACCCTTTACGGCTCATCATCCAGAATTGATTAACCTTTCCTGGGGAGAGAGAGAGAGAGAGAGAGAGAGAGAGAGAAGAGAGAGAGAGAGAGAGAGAGAGGAGAGAGAGAGAGAGAGAGAGAGAGAGAGAGAGAGAGAGAGAGAGAGAGAGAGAGAGAGAGAGAGACTGTAGTTCAGAAAAGGTCTTAAAGAGAGGAGGAAGAGGAGAAACCCTCTAGCGGGTGGTGCCTCTCTCTTCTGCTGCATGATAATCAGCCTGTGCAGAGGAGAGGAGAGGGAGCTGGAGGAGAGGAGTAGAGGGACTGACTGGGGGAAGGAATGCTCCGCAGTGCTGCTTGAATGCAGATGGTGATCCATCTGATGAGGAATTCACACCTCCCCTAATTATACCAAAGGAAGTGTGTGGAGTGAGGCTGTGATGAGGCAGGCTGCAGCCGTGGAGCTGAGGAACTGTACAAGGTGCTGAGTGCTTATTGTTCCAAGTAAAACCTAATTACCTCTCAGCTCAGTGTTTAAATAGCTACTGTTGGAGACGCAGTGCAAGTTCATCATCTTGATTTCTATCCGACTACCCCCCCTCGAGTCCTCACCACCTCCTCCACAGGTGAATGAATAGAAATTTGTCATCACATCTTGATGGTGTGGAGTTTTTCCGGAAGGTCTTTTCGTGGAAAGTTAGGCTAGCTAGACAGAGAGTGCATTTCAATCAGGGCTCTATTGTTGCTGGACAACTCTACAGAGCCATCCTCGAAGGTCCTCTGTGCTCCGGCTGCTTTCATGCCGCCACACTTGTAAACAAGGCCTTCTGTTCTGGCAGGAGCCAGTGAGTGGGAACCTTTCATGGAATAACCATTCATATTTATTCAACAGAGTGTGTGTGCACATCTCAGACAGAAAATTCACTGGAGAACAAAGTAGAAATAAGACTGGAATTGGTTAAGTGGAATGGCTATAGGAGCGTTGTGGTGGCGGGACACTCAGCCACAGATGATGATACTGTTGAGGTACGAGCAGCAAGAGGCATAAACAATATCATATAGAGAGAAAGGGAAAAGCTGTGGGAAATAATTTGAATGCTGACTGCTCATATTAGCCAGGAGCAGCGATCAGAAAGGAACTTCTACTATCGCTGAGCAATGCTGTTTGTGTTCAGAGCCCTCTAGCATGCATGAGTCAGAGTGGGACTGGGATATACTGTAACTAAGCAACATGTATTATTTACACCTAGATGAAGATTGGGGTTGTCTTTTATTCTTTATGACATCATCTTTCGTGGTGGAACTGTTGAGGTGAAGTGTATGGAAAATATAGGAAGCCTTTCTTTAATAAATTGTTACAGATGAAATGATTCAGATAAAACAATGTTGCTTATTTGTGTATTTTGAGAGAATCTCCTTCAGGACTATTGTTTGATTAACTTCATTTGTACTATAAAGGAGATTGGAGTGCCCCCATGAACAAACCTATTTAAACATTCAAAGGGAAGGACAGGCTATTCCCTTTCCTACCATTTCACCCAGGGAAATATGCATTCTAGCACGCATGAATGTAAGTTAAGCATTTCACTTTGATCTGAAAAGCCTCTCTGCTCTGGCTTTGCGTGAGAAACAAATATCCCCCTTTCAACGAAGTTGTTGCCCTGCTAGTATTGTCAGGACTACTTGACTGTCTGATGTCAGTCATTTGTATGAAGGTGTACAGCAACATAAAAGTATTAGTGTAATGATTGGATAATCAATCTCCCTTAACACAGTGAAATTAGTTAGATAAATGTTGGGAGTGTGAAGTATTTGGACTTCTAGGGCAACCATGCAAGCCGATACTCTTAGGTTCTCCAGCGGTAATCTATACGGTCACTTTATCCACACTTCATCACCACAAAATGGATATTGCTGAATGCATTGGTGAGAGTAACACTTTTGGGAACAATAAGACCCATTGATTGATTCCTAATCTGTCATGGTGGCCTTAAACAGAATGGATTGATTGATTCGGAGGATTCCCCACTGACTACCACCACCCGAGCCGGTGTAATTTTCTACTTAAGCGGATACTCCTTTCTAGCGTTTGTCTGTGGTTTTACGTTACCTGGGAGCCCATTCTTTTCTCTCTCTTTTTGCTCTGTCCCTCCATATGCAGTAATTTGATGAGAGCCGGGCAAAGCAGTCCGATTCAACAGCTGCAATAAGACAGCGGTGGTCTCCCCGAAGCACAAGCTCTCTGGCACTTAACCTGTTGCTTTCTGTAAATGCCTCCTGATTTGTCTGTCACCCAATCCGTCAGCAATGAATAATTTTCATGGAAGGTGCACTTTAATTACTTTCCCATTTAAATGGCATTATCGTGGCCTATCTAGGTAATTAATCTCCCCAAGTATCCTGTTTCAGCCTTTTATTGCTGGCAGACGAGCCACCTAAATCCCCCTGAATCTGCCGTGCATGACTGAGCTTTAGCTCACAGTAGCCCCACAGTGTTCCCTCTTTCCCCTTGACTTGGTCACCGACAGTGGACAGCCCAGTGGCAGAGGGGCTTTTCTATGGGAACACACAGAGTTTAAGCTCTCCGTGCACCCTGTCAGAATGACAGTCCTGTTTCTCTTTCTCTGCCTTGGAAAGGACACATTTACAGACACCGTTGCAGACCGACTGTGTGGAAGAGCTGTGAAAGACATTTCCCACTGGGCACACACTGGTTGAATCAACATTGTTTCTACGTCATTTCAATTAAATTACGTTGAACCAATGTGGAATAGACATTGAATTGACGTCTGTGCCCAGTGCGTTGTTACCGTCCACTAAATAGCATTTAAAAATAATAATAACGTTGTATTCCTTAGTCATTCTGAACTGTGATAACGTTGATGAAAGCAATATCTATCAATCTCTCAGTCTAAGCTTTTGTGTTTGTGTGTGTCTGAGAGTGTTGTGTTTGCGGTAATGCGTGAACATTTGTAGAAAATTGTGTTATTTGCCAGGAACTGCAATTTTTTCATGATTATGTTTTTTCCCCAACTGGGAATCTTGTCAAAGTTAAAAGGCTCCAGTGCCCATTCCTATTCAGTTTCATCTTCTAGCTGGTGTCTCCTTGCAGAAGTCAGGATGGAGACCAGTTAATTATTTAGACGCCTGTGAAACTGCAAACAAAGTTAGAGGCAAAGTTTTTCCCAGGCTGCCTATTGTTCACCGTAGCAACATAGCAACTGAACTTTTTACTGGATCATTCCCTGATCATCTTCCAATCTTCACTGTTTATGTCAAGGACCAGGAATCAATCATTAGTTTTACCTCACATCTCAAACCTTTAAGACCATTGGCATATATGACATACTGGCATARAGGACAAGTCCATGTAGTACAGATTATGAGATCAGTGAAATAAATGTCCTTACAAAGAGTAGGACAAAAATGGAACACTAATATAGTTCATTCAAAATTGGATGGACTCTTATTAATGAGTTTCTTTGACTGACAGGTCCTAATTGAAGTAGTTGTTGGCTGGGCGGACATACTAGACGAGGGCTGGGATAACTAATACCATGACCCGGGYACAATGCAAGGCTAATGAAACATTTGGAAAATATTGTTAGCACTGATAAAAATGACTCAACACAGGTTCAGAGACAATGCTTGCATTGTTATATAGAGGAATGGATTTGGCAATGCATAACCCTTGCTTTCAATAAGGTGGCACTTATTGTGTACCTCTGAGTTGTTCAAGAATGTGTTCAGCATTAGTATGTAACTCTTGTCTGTAACGCCAAGTGTGTAATTACCTCCCGCGCTTTCAAGATGTATACATACAGTAACAGTCAAAAGTTTGGACACACCTACTCATTCCATGGTTTTTCTTTATTTTTACTATTTTCTACATTGTAGAATAATAGTGAAGACATCAAAACTATGAAATAACACATATAGAATCATGTAGTAACCAAAAAAGTGTTAAACAAATCAAAATATATTTTATATTTGAGGTTCTTCAAATTAGCCACCCTTTGCCCTGATAACAGCTTTGCACTCTTGGCATTTTCTCAACCAGCTTCATGAGGTAGTCACCTGGAATGCATTTCAATTAACAGGTGTGCCTTGTTATAAGTTAATTTGTGGAATTTCTTTCTGTAAGGACTGGGTGTCGGAGTGCGAAGTCAGGCGCAGGAAAACAGAGGATTCAGAGATAATGTGCATGTAATGCACCGGGGAACCTCGGCCACACCACTCGACACTGGGTGCTCAACATAAACTGCCCCAGACACGGGGAACCTCGCACCACTCGACACTGGGTGCTCAACATAAACTGCCCCAGACGGGGAACCTCGGGCCACCCACTCGACACTGGGTGCTCAACATAACTGCCCCAGACACGGGAACCTCGGCCACCCCACTCGACAACTGGGTGCTCAGCATAAACTGCCCCAGACACCGGAGAACCTCGGCCACCCCACTCGACACTGGGTGCTCAACTTAAACTGCCCCAGACACGGGAACCTCGGCCACCCCACTCGACACTGGGTGCTCAACTAAACTGCCCCAGACACGGAGAACCTCGGCCACCCACTCGACACTGGGTGCTCAACTTAAACTGCCCAGACACGGGAACCTCGGCCACCCACTCGACACGGGTGCTCAACATAAACTGCCCCAGACACGGGGAACCTCGGCCACCCCACTCGACCATGGGTGCTCAACATAAACTGCCCCAGACACGGGAACCTCGGCCACCCCACTCGCACTGGTGCTCAACTTAAACTGCCCCAGACACGGGAACCGCCGACCCCACTCGACACTGTTGCTCAACTTAAACTGCCCCAGACACGGGGAACCTCGCCACCCCACTCGACACTGGGTGCTCAACATAAACTGCCCCAGACCACGGGAACCTCGCCATCCACTCGACACTGGGTGCTCAACTAAAACTCGCCCAGACACGGGGAACCTCGGCCACCCCACTCGACACTGGGTGCTCAACTAAACTGCCCCAGACACGGAACCTCGGCCACCCCACTCGACACTGGGTGCTCAACTTAAACTGCCCCAGACACGGAAACCTCGGCCACCCCACTGACACTGGTGCTCAACATAAACTGCTCCAGACACGGGGAACTCGGCCCCCCCACTCGACACTGGGTGCTCAACTTAAACTGCCCCAGACACGGGAACCTCGGCCACCCCACTCGACACTGGTGTGCTCAACAAAACTGCCCCAGACACGGGGAAAAAACAGTCCAGTATTTACTCGAACATAACAAACACGTAACGTCTGATAACAAACACAAGCTTACAATAAACAATCCCGCACAAAAGAAACGGGCGGCGCGGACTAATAAAGCCCAACTAATTAGAACAAACACAAAACAAGGTGTAACCAATGAACACATAAGGAGGGGGAGAAAAGAATCAGTGGCAGCTAATAGGCCGGTGACGACGACCGGCGAGCGCCACCGAACGGGAAGGAGAGCCTGCCTCGGTCGGAGTCGTGACACTTTCCTTAATGTGTTGAACCAATCAGTTGTGTTGGGACAAGGTAGGGGTGGTATACAGAAGATAGCCCTATTTGGTAAAAGATCAGTCCATATTATGGCAAGAACAGCTCAAATAAGCAAAGAGAAATGCAGTCTACATTCCTTAAGACATAGAGCTGTCAATCAGGAACATTCAAGAACTTTGAAAGTTTCTTCAAGTGCAGTCGCAAAAACCATCAACGCTATGATTAAACTGGTCTCCTGAGAGCCGCCACAGAATGTAAGACCCAGAGTTACTTCTGCTGCAGAGGATAAGTTTATCAGAGTTACCAGCAACAGAAATAGCATATCAAATAAATCCTTCACAGTGTTCAGATAACAGACACATCTCAACATCAATTGTCAGAGAGAGCGCGTGAATTAGACCTTCGTTGTCTAATGTGTGCAAAAACCACTACTAAAGGACAAATGAGAGAAGAGACTTGCTTGGGCCAAGAAACACGAGCAATGGACATTAGACCGGTGGAAATATGTCCTTTGGTCTGTTGAGTCCAAATTTGAGTTTATTGGTTCCAACCGCCGTGTTTGTGAGGCGAGTAGGGTGAACGGATATCTCCGCGTGTTGTGGTTCCCACTGTGAAGCATGGAGGAGGATGTGTGATGGTGTGGGGGTGCTTTGGCTGTGACACTGCGTGGATTATTTTAGAATTCAAGGCACACTTAACCAGCATGATTTACCACAGCATTCTGCAGCGATACGTCATCCCATCTGGACAATGACCAAACACACCTCCAGGCTGTGTAAGGGCTATTTGACCAAGAAGGAGAGTGATGGAGTGCTGCATCAAGATGACCTGGCCTCCACTAAAATCCGCACCTCGAACCCAATTCAGATGGTTTGGGATGAGTTGGACCGCAGAGTGAAGGAAAAGCAGCCAACAAGTGCTCAGCATATGTGGGAACTCCTTCAAGACTGTTGGAGAAGCATTCCAGGTGAAGCTGTTTGAGAGAATGCCAAGAGTGTGCTAAGCTGTCTTTTTTTTACCTTTATTTAACGAGGCAAGTCAGTTAAGAACAAATTCTTATTTACAATGATGGCCTACACCGGCCAAACCTGGACAACCCTGGGACAATTGTGTGCCGCCCTATGGGACTCCCAATCACAGCCAGTTGTGATACAGCCTTGATTCAAACCAGGGTATCTGTAGTGACGCCTCAAGCACTGAGATGCAGTGCCTTAGACCGCTGCGCCACTAGGGAGCCCCAAGACAAAGGGTGGCTACTTTGAAGAATCTCAAATATAAAATATATTTTGAACACTTTTTTGGTTACTACAAGATTTCATATGTGTTATTTCATAGTTTTGATGTCTTCTCTATTATTCTACAATGTAGAAAATAGTAAAAATAAAGAAAAACCCTTTAATGAGTAGGTGTGTCCAAACTTTTGATTGTTAATGTACATATTCATGGTGACAAATGGATACATTTATAAATGTTTGGCTGAATTAAATTATGTTGTAACAACTGTATTAAAGGGATAGAGTTCAGATGAACTTGTGGATACCATTTGTATGTCTCTGCGTCCAGTATGAAGTAAGTTAGAGGTACAATGCCCTTAGAAAGTATTCATACCCCTTGACTTATACCACCATTTTTTGTGTTACAGCCTGAATTCAAAATGTATTCGTTTTTTTTCTCTACCATCTATGCAGTACCCCATAATGACAAAGTGAAAACATATTTTTGAAATGTTTGCAAATGTATAGAAAATTAAATACAGAAATTCCTAATTTACATAGGTATTCACACCCATGAGTCAATACTTTGGCAGCGATTACAGCTGGGTAAGTCTCTAAGAGTTTTCCACACCTGGTTTTGTGCAACAATTGCCCATTTTTATTTTCAAAGTTCTTCAAGTTCTGTCAAATTTGTTTGCCATAGATTGTGCCATAGATTTAAGTCAAAACTGTACCTAAGCAACTCCAGTGTACATGTAGCCTTGTTCTGAAATGTGAATTCATCTCCCAGTATCCGGTGGAAAGCAGACTGAACAAGTTTTTCCTCTAGGATGTTGCTTGTCCATTCCATTCCCCAGTCCTTAACGATCACAAGCATACCCATAACATGATGCAGCCACCACTATGTTTGAAAATATGGAGAGTGGTGCTCAGTATTGTGTTGTATTGGATTTGCCTCAAACATAACACTTTGTATTAAAGACACAACTTCATTGTTTGCCACATTTTTTGCTGTATTACTTTAGTGCCTTGTTGCACTAAATGGACAATGACCCAAAGCATATTTCCAAAGTTGTGGCAAAATGGCTTAAGGACAAGATAGTCAAGGTATTGGAGTGGCCATCACAAAGCCCTGACCTCAGTTCTATAGTAAATTTGTGGGCAGAACTGAAAAAGCGTGTGCGAGCAAAGAGGCCAACAAACCTGACTCAGTTACACCAGTTCTGTCAGGAGGAATGGGCCAAAATTCACCCAACTTATTGTGGGAAGCTTGTGGAAGGCTACCCAAAACATTTGACCCAAGTTAAACAATTTAAAGGCAATGCTACCAAATACTAATTGAGTGTAGGTAAACTTCTGACCCACTGGGAATGTGATGAAATAAATACAAGTTGAAATAAATCATTCTCTCTACTATTATTCTGACATTTCACATTCTTAAAATAAAGTGGTGATCCTAACTGACCTGAGATAGGGAATTTTTACTAGGATTAAATGTCAGGAATTGTGATATTGAGTTTAAATGTATTTGGCTAAGGTGTATGTAAACTTTGTTGAAATCGGAAGTTTACATACACCTTAGCCAATTACTTTTAAACTACGTTTTTCACACTGGCAGCTCGCGGCTGTGTTTCCCTTTGTTGTCCATAATAGTTTTCAAGCCCTGCAACATCCGACAAGCGTAGGATTCAACAAAACATCAAACAAAAAACAAACATAATAGCATAGTTGGTT
Source organism: Salvelinus sp. IW2-2015 (assembly GCF_002910315.2). NCBI lineage: Eukaryota > Metazoa > Chordata > Actinopteri > Salmoniformes > Salmonidae > Salvelinus > Salvelinus sp. IW2-2015. The sequence continues at coordinate 8,129,448 of NC_036868.1, read as the reverse complement.
AGGAGCATGTAAAATGTCAGCCTTCCCCTCCAGCGCCATTCTTTCCTTCCTCTCCGGCAGTTGAGTTAGGAAGGACGCCTGCATCTTTGTAGTGATTGGGTGTATTGATAAACTCTACAAAGTCTAATAACTTCACGATGCTCAAAGGAATTTTCAATGCCTGCTTGGTCTTTGTGGTTGAATCTGTGTTTGAAATTCACTGCTCGACTGAGGGACCTTACAGATAATTGTATGTCTGGGATACAGAGATGAGATAGTCAACCAAAAATCAAGGTAAACACTATTATTATTGCACATGTTTAATCCTGGACTCATTTAGGCTTGCCAGAACAAAGGGGTTGAGTACTTATTGACTGAAAACATTTCAGCTTTTCATTTTTTATAAATRTTTTCCACTTTGACATTATGAGGTATTGTGTGTAGGCCAGTGACAAACAATCTAAATTTAATCAATTTTAAATTCAGGCTGTAAAACAACAAATTGTGGAAAAAGTCAGTGAGTGTGAATGATTTCTGAAGGCACTGTAGTAGCTATTCTCATCGAATTCTAGTCATTGGGCTAAGGGTAGTTGGCAATTGCGCAAACGCTAGAAAGAATGTCCTTCAAACAGCACGCAGAGACATAAAAATGGTATCCAATAATAAATCTGACTGTGGAAGTAGATAAAAGGCCTCATTGCCAAAATCCCGAACAATCCCTTTAAGATATTCACCTTTTGCTTGAAACACAAATGTAGTTTACGATGAACCAGGGAGATCCTTTGGAGAAGTTGTAACTCACTGCTCAATCCAGTTGACCAGCAAAGAGCCCTACACACACTACGCAAACAGAGCGATGGAGCGTCCTATACGGTCTGTTCCAACATTTAAGCTGTAAAAAAGTACATAGAAGTACATAGAGCACTTAGAAAACACTGCTCCATCGCTTTGTTTGTGTAAAGTTTGTAGTGGCTTTCAGTAGAGCAGACTGAGTGAGGCTGGCCTTTGTGTTGGTATGCAGAGTCTGTACGCCCCTTTACTGCCCATGGGGGTGACTGTGAGGCCCCAGTAAACACTCATATACTCTCTCTTTCTCTGAGACACACACACACCAGCTCAGCATGCACCTGTGACTCCCAGACACTGTGTTTATATGGAACACATGCTCGTCCATGCTAGATCCCCTGGCTGGAAAGGGCTCCAGCAGTTTGCAGCGTAGGCATTCAAGTGTTTCATTTCCTGTCGAAGAACTTAAAGGAGTTTGGAAATATAACCTAAATAGTGATGCATGTCGTAGGTGCCTGATAGTGACCAAATCCCCATCGACCAGAGAGAAAAAAACACACACTCCCACGAAGCCAACCACCAATTTCAAGACCTTCGTGGCTTGTTTCTTTCACAGAGGGAATTTTCCCAGCACTGCTCTGGGTGCAGACTAGTGGGATACTTTACTTACGATCCAGACAGTTTAACCCAGGTTGACAGGGAAAACTCTATCTACTAGACTGCCACACACAGGAAAACGGTTCCGTCAGCCTGAGGTTAGACATTTGATATCCATTTGCAGTCTATTTCAGCTTGTCACCATGACTTTTATACAGAGAGAAGAGTTGAAGAAAATGAGCTGCAACGTCTGCAACAAGAAAACAACTACCTACTTTTCAGAGATTATTTTCTTCTTTTGAATTCAGCTTGGGAAAAATCACAGATTGTTTTATGGGATGGGCTTTGGCAGGACTTGTATGTTGTATCACACAAGAATGTATTTTGGTAGCAGCGAGAGACCGAGATTTTTTTCCGGGTCTGTGAGCATTACTCACTGCTGTTTTGTGAGATAAAAAGAAAGGAGGCAGATTGACAGGTCTGTTTTTTCACTCTTTCATTGTCTCATCAGCATACTGTCTGTCTCCTGCAGTGAGGGGAACTAATTATGTCTTCAACCCCCTGCTTCACCCCCTCCCCTTTGTTCAGATCATCACACTTGGAAATCATAATGAGTTTGAGTCAGACGACCACTTCGGCACTGAACGCAAAAAAAAATATCAAAATCCAGAAATCCTCCAAACTGCAGTTGCTACCTCTGAAAAGGCCTGCTGGTAATTATGGGTGACCTCTTGGCCCCCAAAGCTGTCGCCTTATAGCCTGACCACTAGCCACCTGCTTGTCTCCTCAGCTGTGCTAGCTGAGCTCTTCACCTTCCCAAAGTACAGCAGATCAGTACCAGCAACACATTGTCTTTTAGCAAAGCACAGGGAATATTTGACAGCCATCTGCTACGCTGCTTTTGATGATTTGGTATAAAAACAACAGTAAAAAGATTATATCATCCGTGGAGTCCACTGAATGTTGGTTACTGGTTGTGAAGCAGATGGGACAAACATCTGGGCTGGAAGAATTTAGCGAGGGACAGGAGGGAAGCTGGGTCTGACTAAGAAGTGGCCTTCCTTGGGCTTTCAAACCTACCTCCCTCCCTTCCTCCTTTCCTCAGTATCCATGCCCAGTGGTGAGGGTGGAGTCATCTCTGTGGTCATCTTGGTTAGTCTGTAAAATCCTTGGACAGTTCTGTAAGAAGTTCTAGAGTAGGACTTTTTTTAAGTGTCCCTTTGGTGTCCTATTCTAACTAGGGAGTCATGTAGTTGGGAATTTAATTGCCTATTTAACCTTGTGCATCAGTGCAATTTTATAATTTTATACTTGGATGACAAAAACATGGTTTTACTTAATACTGCTGGAGAAACGGCTTAATTACTATCTTGGTGTCTCAAAGGATATTTCTTCCGGTAGTAGACTAGACAATAGTCTGTGTTGGGGATACATTATCCTTGCATGATCAGATTCAGCCTTTTTGCTATTCTTTGTGTTAGTTGTTTGTTGTGATAGTGTGGATGTACCCGAAACTTTGGTGAAAAGGTGCTTTCTAGGTTATTTCTAGGTTCCTCATGCATAAAACCACCATATTTCATAGTGGAATTATAAATATATTTTTATTTTATGAGATCTTGGGATTGTTTCCTGAAAAGTATTCTCGGAAGAAAAACGATATAAAAAAACTTGGTAGAGCCGATATCCACCGAGACTGCAATAATTAAATGAGTTAATTAAATTCTCCTCAAATGGTCTCGTTGTCATACCACTGAGTAGCCATAGCCAGCAATACTGTCACATAGCAGCTAGACTAATACACTTTGGCAAGACCATCTTGTTTCATGCTGTGGATACTCTAGATTAGAGGTTACTGGCTGATACTGTGAGACATACTCCAGGCATGGTGGCTTCACTGGGCTTGCTGCTGCAGGTGGGAGCAAGCTGAACCCCCAGACTGTCAATACGGTTTTGTTAGTTTGTTACCTCCAGATAATTGAAAGGTTGTTCATTTTAAATTGTGTGAACATTCCTGGTATTTACATAATAATACGGCAACATCCTCCAATTAGCTGGTGATTTGTGGATTTGCTAAAGAAAACATACAGTGTGACACAAAGAGAGGCAAAAGCTTCTGTCTGTCAATGTGCAGTGCGGGTAATTGGGAACAGGGTTTGGGACAAGCTCAACAAACTGAAAGCAAACGATAGTCCAGCCCTCCCACTAGCCCTAAGCCTGTTCCTTACTGTCTAACAATGCCCAGAAATCACCAATTACTGTAATGGCAAATCCTGGCCTCAATACACAAAGGCTGAGAGAAGTGACACCTGGCTGATCTTCATCAACAAGGTTTACTTGATCTCTCAATACAGAGCTCCTCAGTCACTAACTCCCCTATATGCACAGCATTTAACTGTCTTAGTCCAATTTCAGATTATTTTGTTATCCCATTGGTTTCATTGTTAGGAGAATGTTCTATCTGTGTAAAAGCTGTTTGTGTGCTCTCTGCATTGCTGGTGGTCCTCCCGGTTGTCCTCCCAATGTAGAATATCACATCACAAACAGCCCCACCCCCTTACCCTTCACTCCCTGCTGCCGCCTTTCCTAAATCCACATCGAGGCTGCATGGRCAAAAAGGAGAGTGCATGGGATATGGATATGAATGGCTGGACTAACTGTTCTTTAGTTTAATAGTGAAGGATTAAGGCAATTCAGACTGATAAACAAAGAAAAGGCTGTGGCAGCTTTTTAATTGTGCTGTTTGATTAATGGCAGCTGCGTTAGGCCAGGCATTTTAGGAGACAACACAATTAAAAGTGATGTAAAGCATTGACTACTGATTAGTTCCATGTGGAGGGCTGAGAATTTGATTTGACCAGAACACATTTTCATTTGTAATAGATTATTAAGGGAAGTCCTGTCTTCCCCCTCTTCTAAAGACGAACAGGTCCACAGAATCTTGTGTTCTTACTGTACTGGCTTTCTCTTTGGGGAAATAAAATGACAATTCCGAGAGAAAATTTGAAGGAAGTAAAGATTGGGGTTTTTGTATCTGGCAAAGCTCCAAACTTTAATCAGGCTGACGACTTCAAAGGCCTTGCTGCAGGCCTTTCTATTTTCACATTTCAATACATTCCACTGGCCGTGTTCCTCCTTTCATAAATCCAGAGAAACTGATTCATCTGCCAAGCCTAGCTGAGTTTTATTGGGCCATTCCCTGGGTTTGTCATTTTAAGCAACTTGCAATAACTTCACCACAACGCCATGAAAACGTCTCGCTTTGATCCTTAAATGAGCAAACATTATCCAGCTAATGGAGCAATTACAAAAAGTACCCTCAATGATTACTTAATGACACACGGTATGCTACCTACATCATGCTATATTTCATGAATACCGTTAGTCCTGCTCTTCTGTGGGCACATCAGAATCAGTCTCTATAGATGTAGCTGGGCTGACCTCTACAAGAATGTTTCTCAACCTTGAGTAAGATCTTGATTAGTAGCTTTTATAACATTTACCATTCAATATTTATCCTATTAGTCTGTGACTTACTTGTATTGTTTCAAAGGGCCATATATTATTATGTAGTTGATCAATTGTTTTTAGGGCTGTCGGAGTTAATCAGTTCATCAGTTAATCAGTTAATCAGTTAAATTTGTGTCGTTTTAGTGCGCCATTTTGTTTTTGTGTGATTATTTGCATTGTCTGAAAGTACATGGAAACTTCCAAAATACATAATATATACAGCTAAAATCTACAATGTGATGTAGAAACAAGTTGACATTGAGGTTAAAGAAACTGTGCATTTTAAATTTACCTTATTTTGTTAACCATTACTTTAGACAATATTAAGACATTAATATTCTAGTCATATTTTTTTTCTGAAAAATCTTTAAATTACACCTCACTTTAAGCAAATTCTGACAATGCGATTAATCGCGATTAATCACCACAAATTCTGCGAATAACTCAATAAAATATTATAATAATTTGACAGCTCTTATGCTTACTTTATATCAGTGATGAATTGCAGTCATCTTTTTCCTACATTCAGGAAAGAAGAGTCATTACAAAGTCTATTAGAAGAGTTAGTAACCAAATAATGCTCTTATAAGACAAACTCTGAAGAGTTCATGGAACTGTACATTGTTCTGATGGATGATTACCTTAGATAATGATGCCAGTGTAACTCATCATGATCCTTATGTCAAAATGTGAGAACGTGTTCATATTCACACACTCTCACCTGCTCTCCCTTGAATGAGCAAAATGTTGATCTGAATACCAAAAAAAATACTACATTTATAATACCCCATTACTATTTTCCTGACTTGTGTAGCAGCAGAATAATTTCAGCTGTTGTGTTAAAAGATCCATTGTTTTCCTGAGAGCTTCGGTCTGGGGGAATGTGTCTAACCAAAAGCAGTTCAGGTACTGAATACAAACAGAGAGGAAAAGACGAAGCGCAAGGATTTACTCCGCCCAAAATCTGTCCGCATGAGATAAGCCTGTTTTTGTATCGAACTCTAAGAGAGAGTGTTGAATTACCTGAGGCTTATTTGATCTCGTAATGTTTAGTCTGTTACAAATATACTGATATAAGTGGATGCACATGGCATTCCGGCAACTTTAAGAAAAACAACTTAGTTGTGCCTGTTGTTCACACTCGTTTCTGCCCTCTCATTGGCTAGGATGGTCCCACCTGATCTCGCCTACCTTCAATCATAGCGGACTTGTATTTCCATTGTTAGAGCGAGCGGTCACTTGGCTATCTTGTCAATATAATAGATAATCTTTGATACAAAACAACAACAAAAAGATCATATCCTCCTACCTCAGCAGATATAACCTCCTGTGGTTCTATTTCCTGGGTCAAGGGTCATACTACTGTAGATAGTATAGCTTAGCCAATATCCACCAGTTGAAAGGTTGGGGGCGGCTGCCTCCAAACCCCTCGCTTTATTGTTATTGTCATCCCACCCAGAACAATGTTGAAGAGGCTTAGGGGGGTGCTTTCTAGGGAAATGGAGCTGACCTGGCTATCTTCTGGGTATTATAGTGGTGTTGCGCTTCTCACGGCAAACTGAAGCCGATTTGTGCCCAGTGATTATGGCCAATCACATGCTCTGGAAGCTGGCGGAGGCGAGGGGAGTAGGGCGGTGGAGGGACAAAGGACAGTCTCACTGGTGTTTGTAGGGTAGAGAGAGAGAGAGAGAGCCTCTCTTAGCAGTTCAGGGTTCAGCTAAGCAACCTGAGAGAGACCCTTGTTTTAGAAGGTAGCACATCACTCAGCACAGTTTAGGTTGAAATCAGCGAGTGTTTCCATGTAAGGAGAGAGAAGACAGTGGTGGGAACAATCAGCTCTTTCTCATTCTGTTCAATTCATTCCCAACCTAGGGGTGGAAACAACGTAAGACTTCAATGAGTTCTAGCAGGCCAAAACAGGTTTTACCTGACACTTTATAATAAATCATGGTTACAGTTGTGATCAAAACAGATTGTTGCAAGCTGGGGAAATGTGGCAAACCAACTCTGCAATTGTCTCCAAAGCAAGGAGTTATAATGTTTTGCAGTGTGATATGAGAAAGCCCCATAGACACTGAGTCATTGGATTTCTCTTTGTATGGTAATCAGACATGACTCATAATCAGTTATTGTTTCTGTTTAGCTAATATAATACATCATGAATAAATATGGCTGGGTGGGCCGTCACATCTAAGATCATCAACGCATCTACATACTTTATTCCCTGAAGGAACTATGTTTGGAGTATGTGTTGAAGTGTAAATTGAGCACACACAATGTCAATGTAAGTGCACGTGTCTGATTTTCGCCATGCCCTGTCATTTTGTTTTTGTCTGAACATAAGACATCAAGCTTGCTTCACATCACACAGATGAATGATAGCTCACCGGCGATGACACACAAAAATCTGACCTCTAAAACTATACTGTGACTAAGCAGACTGTTCTGCGCAATCTGTGTCTTAGCTGTCTGTATGGCTCAGTGGAGGGCGGGTTGAGGGCTGCGGGCTGAGTTTGTCTGGGTGTCGGAGGCAGGGTTTACTCATCATGACCGCTGCTGCTGCTAGTATGTGGGCCTTCCCCATCATGTCATTACTGGCTGCTTGGAGTTTGGTGGGCCTGCCAGCTCCGTCCCTCAACGCTCGGCACACTAAGCAGATGTTATATCGCATGGACAGGCACTCTCGCCTGTCACGGGCGGACTGACTTCTGCTCCATCCTACACCCACTTGTACTATTCCTCCCACTACTATGTTATGTCATCATCACCTGGTTTGCGACAGAGGTAGAATGAGGTGGCAAAATAGGAGGTAGAATGACGGAGTTGTGACGTGGGCATTTATTTGATTTGTGATTTACAGGCAGACGTAAGAGAGCTAAGAGGCAGCATACCACCCCTCTGAGAGCGTGACTGTGACCTGTGGCTTGAGAAACATAAAGAGTTGCCAGTAAACTGAGGGGGGCAGAGTTGTATTGAAATCTACTGGGGTCGGCCATGTCGTTAAATTAAATTACTTTTTACTCTTTTTTTGTCCGTCTTTTTCCGTTTTTTTGTTTTGCCTACGCTACAACAAACATTCAATAGTTTGTTGAATAGAACCATCTCCCCTCTTATCTCACTCTGTGAGTCTGTGATGCCAAGTTTGTTGGAACGGACCATGTCTACATTCACAGTCCCTCTCTCGACTGATCATTTCCAGTCTGCTTGCCAAACAAGAAAAAACACTTTAACCACAAGTCTTGATTATTGTGCTGCTCCTGCTTTATCTGTTGACATACTCAGGTAGTCACTCAGTACGCTGGCCACAGCAGCTCCAGGGGTGATGATGATGTCTTTATTTTCCAACATACCGCACCCCTGTAGCTTTGCAAAACGTTTTGAGCAGGCAGGGTTATTTTCCACACTGGGGAGAGATGGTCTGCCTTTGGCCTGGAATCCGCAGGTATGGACCTGACTCAGTGTTCTTACACAGTGAGAGAAAGAGAGACAGAGAGAGGCAGAGAGAGAGAGACAGAGAGAGGTCTGCCGGCTTGACTTAGAGCTGTTGGCAGTCAGCAGAGTGTGTCCAACCAGACTGCTCAATGCAAAATTACAGACTTGGCTGGAGGGGCTCTGGATATAATTTCCCTGCTATGGATGCTGTCCAAGACTGTGATTAAAGAGCATATGAGCTCTGATTAATATGATCATCTTGGTGATGACAGAGGTATTTCTATAATAAATAGATCTTTATGATGCCAATCCTCGGTGATCATATGTTCCCCCGATTCCTGCGAAATGGTTTTGTGGTGGTTTCATTTGGCATTTGTATATTCGCCGTGCCGATGCCAAACTTAAGATTTATTCACCGCTGATCAGGAAATGAGGATGCGGGTTTAAGGCAGTCTAAGACAAGCAGAGCTGCCTTTGTAGGAAGGCATAGATAAGTGGCCATAATGCTCCAGACCCCTAAATAATAGTCGTGCCTCGGGATTCCGACACAAGCTATCCCCATCACCCTCCAGCACACTGCATTTTATGAATTCTCTCTCATGTCAATCCCCTTATGGCTCGGCTGTCCAATCAAGGCTTTAGATGCATGCGCCGTGGGCCTGGGGCTGTGCTTTGACATTTAATAGAAGCGACGAGGAGGTGGAGGGCCTTGTGGCTGGTTAGCAGTGGATCCTGTAAATGTCCACAGTCACAGTCAGACCTACTCTTAGGAGCATTCTGCCGTGTGCGCCGCTGCTGTAATCTGCCTATGTGCTTTTTCAATCCAGAGCCTTTGTTTTATTAAGATAAATGATAAAGCCACTCTGTATGCAAACAGATAGGCTTTCTCTGCTTAGGCCTGTTGGTGTATTTGAAAAGACATGCCTTGCAGCTGCCTGCAGCAGAAAGGTCATTGAGGCAGGCGATAAGCAGATCCAGGTGTGTACATTACTACATTACCAACTGTCCTACTACTTTCATTTCTCATCAGTTGTTTCATCACCTGATTCCCTGTGATATTCAGTGTGCTGAGCAGGACTTAGATATCATCATTAGAATACGACTCACAATAAGGGATTTGGATGAGCATGGCCGTGGCATATTTTTCTGCCGTGAATTCCATGGATCTGGCCCTGTACATCTTCCAGGGAGGTTCTGTTCTGTACTCCGACTGGGATTTACACTAAGTGAGTTCAGATGGAAAACGGACTGGAACAAAAACTAGATTCATTTACAAAGCCACGGAGATCTCACTCTGCTTTTTACCTTTCATGTATTTCCGACGACCGCCCCTAAAACAGGTTGGTATTTAGTATTGTTTACATTCTTCTCCTCCCACATCCAGGCATGCTGTTTATTGTCAGTCAAATTTGGATTGCCAACATAAGTCAACAAAAAGCCTTATTTGGCAGCAAGTAAAATGTATTGCATTAAATTGGCCTCTTGTATTCCCCTTGGTGTGAGCAGCAGAGGATTTGACCGAAATGCGGAGCTGAATTACACATTTTATGACGCTGTTATTGTACTATTACTCCCTAACAGTACATGGACCCTTGTTTACTCCCTAACAGTACATGGACCCTTGTTTACTCCCTAACAGTACATGGACCCTTGTTTAACTCCCTAACAGTAGATGGCCCTTTGTTTAACTCGCCTAACAGTACATGGACCTGTTTACTCCCTAACAGTTAATGGACCTTGTTTACTCCACGTGACTTACCCCAGTAATGGACCCTTGTTTACTCTAAAGTAATGGACCCTTGTTTACTCGCCTATATTACATGGACCTTGTTTACTCCCTAACAGTAACGCCTTACTAATGTGACCACCTTGTTTTCCCTAACAGTACATGCCCTTGTTTACTCCTAAAGTACATGGACCCTTGTTTACTCCTAAACAGTACATGGACCCTTGTTTACTCCTACAGTACATGGACCTTGTTTACTCCCTAATAGTACATGGACCCTTGTTACTCCCTAACAGTACATGGACCTTGTTTATCCTAAGTACATGGACCCTTTACTCCTAACAGTACATGGACCTTGTTTACTCCCTAATAGTAATGGACCTTGTTATCCCTAAAGTACATGGACCTTGTTTACTCCCTAAAGTACATGGACCCTTGTTTACTCCCTAACAGTACATGGACCCTTGTTTACTCCCTAAAGTAACATGGACCCTTGTTTACTCCCTAACAGTACATGGACCTTGTTTACTCCTAACAGTCATGGACCCTGTTTACTCCTAACAGTACATGGACCCTTGTTTACTCCTAAAGTACATGGACCCTTGTTTACTTCCTAACAGTAACATGGACCCTTGTGTACTCCCTAATAGTACATGGGACCCTTGTTTACTCCCTAATAGTACATGACCTTTGTTACTCCTAATAGTACATGGACCCTTTGTGTACTCCTAATAGTACATGGACCTTTGTTTACATCCCTAATAGTACATGGACCCTTGTTTATCTCCCTAACAGTACAGGACCTTGTTTACTCCCTAATAGTACATGGACCCTTGTTTACTCCCTAACAGTACATGGACCCTTGTTTACTCCCTAACAGTACATGGACCTTGTGTACTCCCTAATAGTACATGACCCTTGTTTACTCCCTAAATAGTACAGACCATTGTGTACTCCTAAATAGTACATGGACCCTTGTTGTACTCTAATAGTACATGGACCCTTGTTTACTCCCTATAGTACAGGACCCTTGTTTATCCCTAACAGTACATGGACCATTGTGTATCCCCTAATAGTACATGCGACCCTTGTTTACTCCTAATAGTACATGGACCCTTGTGTACTCCCTAATAGTACAATCGACCCTTGTTTACTCCTAATAGTACATGACCCTTGTTTACTCGCCTAATTAGTACATGGACCCATTGTGTACTCCCTAATAGTACATGGACCCTTGTGTACTCCCTAATAGTACATTGCATCCCTTGTGTGTACTCCCTAATAGTACAGACCATTGTGTACTCCCTAATAGTACATGGACCCTTGTGTACTCCCTAATAGTACATGGACCTTGTTTACTCCCTAATAGTACAGAACTTGTTACTCCCTAATAGTACATGACCCTTGTGTACTCCCTAATGTACATGGACCATTGTTTACTCCCTAAATAGTACATGGACCCTTGTTTACTCCTAACAGTACATGGACCTTGTTTACTCCCTAACGTACATGGACCCTTGTTTACTCCCTAACAGTAACATGGGCCCTTGTTTACTCCCTAATCAGTACCATGGACCCTTGTTTACTCCTAATAGTACATGGACCCTTGTTTACTCCCTAATAGTACAGACCATTGTGTATCCCTAATAGTACATGGACCCTTGTTTACTCCCTAATAGTAACATGTGGACCTTGTGTACTCCCGAATAGTACATGTGACCCTTGTTTACTCCCTAATAGTACATGGACCCTTGTTTACTCCCTAACAAGTACATGGACCCTTGTTACTCCCTAACAGTAACATGGACCCTTGTTTACTCCCTACAGTACATGGGCCCTTGTTTACTCCCTAACAGTACATGGACCCTTGTTTACTCCCTAATAGTACATGGACCCTGTTTACTCCTATAGTAACAGACCATTGTGTACTACCCCTAATCAGTACATGGACCCTTGTTTACTCCCTAATAGTACATGGACCCTTGTGTACTCCCTAACAAGTACATGGACCCTTGTTTACTCCCTAACAGTACATGGGCCTTGTTACTCCCTTAACAGTACAATGGACCCTTGTTTACTCCCTAACAGTACATGGACCATTGTTTACTCCCTAGACAGTACATGGACCCTTGTTTTACTCCCTAGACAGTACATGGACCATTGTTTACTCCTAATAGTACATGACCCTTGTTTACTCCCTACCAGTACATGGACCCTTGTTACTCCCTAAACAGTACATGGACCCTTGTTTACTCCCTAACAGTACATGCGCCTTGTTACTCCCTAACAGTACATGGACCTGTTGACCTTGTTTTACTCCCTAACAGTACATGGACCCTTGTCGACTATTCTACTCCCCTAACAGTACATGGATCCAATTGTTTACTCCCTAAGTACATGGACCCTTGTTTACTCCCTACAATAGCATGGACCCTTGTTTACTCCCTAACAGTACATGGACCATTGTTTTACTCCCTGACAGTACAATGGACCATTGTTTACTCCCTAACAGTACATGGACCCTTGTTTACTCCCCTACAGTACATGACCATTGTTTACTCCCTAGACCCTAGTACATGGACCCTTTGTTACTCCCTAATAGTACATGGACCCTTGTTTACTCCTAACGTACATGGAGCCTTTGTTCTCCCTGACAGTACAATGGACCCATTGTTTACTCCCTACGTAACATGACCTATGTTTTACTCCCTAACAGTACATGGACCCTTGTTTACTCCCTGACAGTACATGGACCATTTGTTTACTCCCTAACAGTACATGACCCTTGTTTACCTAACAGTACATGGACCCTTGTTTACTCCCTAGACAGTACATGGACAACCCTTGTTTACCCCTCCGACAGTCAGGACCATTGTTTATCCCTAACAGTACATGGACCCATTGTTTACTCCCTAACAGTACATGGACGCCTTGTTTATCCCTGACAGTACATGGACCATTGTTTACTCCCTAAACAGTACATGGACCCTTGTTTACTCCCTAACAGTACATGGACCCTTGTTTTACTCCCTGACATACATGGACCCTTGTTTACTCCCTGACAGTACATGGACCATTGTTTTACTCTCCTAAACCAAGTACATGGACCATTGTTTACTCCCTGACAGTACAATGGACCATTGTTTACTCCCTGACAGTACATGGACCATTGTTTACTCCCTGACAGTACATGGACCTTGTTTACTCCTGACAGTACATGGACCTTGTTTACTCCCTGACAGTACATGGACCTTGTTTACTCCCTACAGTACATGGACCCTTGTTTACTCCCTGACAGTACATGGACCATTGTTTACTCCCTGACAGTACATGGACCATTGTTTACTCCCTGACAGTACATGGACCCTTGTTTTACTCCCTGACAGTACATGGACCTTGTTTACTCCCTGACAGTACATGGACCCTTGTTTACTCCCTGACAGTACATGGACCATTGTTTACTCCCTAACAGTACATGGACCCTTGTTTACTCCCTGACAGTACATGGACCATTGTTTACTCCCTGACAGTACATGGACCTTGTTTACTCCCTGACAGTACATGGACCCTTGTTTACTCCCTGACAGTACATGGACCCTTGTTTACTCCCTAACAGTACATGGACCATTGTTTACTCCCTGACAGTACAATGGACCTTGTTTACTCCCTACAGTCATGGACCATTGTTTACTCCCTGACAGTACATGGACCATTGTTTACTCCCTGACAGTACATGGACCATTGTTACTCCCTGACAGTACATGGACCATTGTTTACCTGGACCATTGTTACTCCCTGACAGTACATGGACCATTGTTATACTCCTGACAGTACATGGACCATTGTTTACTCCCTGACAGTACATGGACCATTGTTTACTCCCTGACAGTACAGTGGACCAATTGTTTACTCCCTGACAGTACATGGACCATTGTTTACTCCCTGACAGTACATGGACCATTGTTTACTCCCTGACAGTACATGGACCCTTGTTTACTCCCTAACAGTATGGACCTTGTTATCCCTGAAGTACATGGACCCTTGTTTACTCCCTAGACAGTACATGACCATTGTTTTACTCCTAACAGTACATGGACCCTTGTTTACTCCCTAACAGTACATGGACCCTTGTTTACTCCCTGACAGTACATGGACCATTGTTACTCCCTAACAGTAACATGGACCATTGTTTACTCCCAACAGTACATGGACCACTTGTTTACTCCCTGACAGTACATGGACCCTTGTTTTACTCCCTAACAGTACATGGACCATTGTTTACTCCCTAACAGTACATGGACCCTTGTTTACTCCCTGACAGTACATGGACCATTGTTTACTCCCTCAGTACATGGACCATTGTTTACTCCCTGAACAGTACATGGACCATTGTTTACTCCCTGACAGTACATGGACCATTGTTTACTCCCTGACAGTACATGGACCCACTTGTTACTCCCTGACAGACATGGCCATTGTTTACTCCCTGACAGTACATGGACCATTGTTTACTCCCTGACAGTACATGGACCATTGTTTACTCCCTGACAGTACATGGACCCTTGTTTACTCCCTGACAGTACATGGACCATTGTTTACTCCCTGACAGTACATGGACCATTGTTTACTCCCTGACAGTACATGGACCCTTGTTTACTCCCTAACAGTACATGGACCCTTGTTTTACTCCCTGACAGTACATGGACCATTGTTTACTCCCTGACAGTACATGGACCATTGTTTACTCCCTGACAGTACATGGACCCTTGTTTACTCCCTGACAGTACATGGACCCTTGTTTACTCCCTAACAGTACATGGACCCTTGTTTACTCCCTGACAGTACATGGACCATTGTTTACTCCCTAACAGTACATGGACCATTGTTTACTCCCTGACAGTACATGGACCATTGTTTACTCCCTGACAGTACATGGACCCTTGTTTACTCCCTGACAGTACATGGACCATTGTTTTACCTTCGCTGACAGTACATGGACCCTTGTTTACTCCATATGTTACAGCATCTTTCTTTTTCTTGGTTCAGACTTTTATTCACATTTATTTAGATTTAAGTAACTTAGCAGAGTCTCTCATCCAGAGTGAGTGGATACAATTTTGTTCTTTTTTTCCCATACTGGTCCCCCGTGAGAATGAAACCCACAACCCTGGCATTGCAAGCGCCATGCGCAACCAACTGAGCCACATGTGACCTTATTATTGGCTGTGGTTCATTAGCCTAGTTGACTATTATAGCCAAGGAAATGTCCTATGAAGATTTTGGGCCCCCGGCCTTGAAAACAAAACATTGACTTATCTTTCTCAGACCATTAATGCGTACTATATGACTGGCACCCAAGAAGACATTTAGGCTGTCATTCTTCTATTTACATCATCATGATCCTGAAGTCGATGATACAATTTTCCATTTACCTTGAAACATATCATTTTAATTGTTTAATATTGTTGTGTCTCAGTGGGCCACTAGGGTATAAATAGGAGCTAAGTGCAATGGTCTGGTCACTCTGAGGAAGACATCAGCTTGACGTCGAAACATCAGTCACCTGTCCGCATTCTGTACAATGGATTAAAGTGAGCAATAAGAAATCAATCTCTGCCTTTTTTTGTTGCGTGCTTCAACTCCTTTTTACCTGGAATAAGTACATTTGGATTTTTTTCTTGGTAAGCCAGTCTCTTGATGACACATTGTTTCTCTCTCATAAATCACTCTTATTTTAATAAGATTTTGTATTTATTTTAATTGTAATTTTATCTGACCTTTATTTAACTAGGCAAGTCTGTTAAGAAGGGCAAAAAGGCCTCCTGCCAAAAGGCGAAAGGCCTCCTGCAGGGACAGGGGCAAGCATAAAAAATAAAAAATATAAATATAGGACAAAACACACATCGACAAAAGAGACAACACAATACTACATAAGAGAGACCTTAGACAATAACATAGCAAGGCAGCAACACATGACAACAACATGGTAGCAACACAACATGGTAGCAGCACAAAACATGGTACCAACATTATTGGGTACAAACAACAGCACAAAGGGCAAGAAGATAGAGACAACAATACATCACACAAAGCAGCCACAACTGTCAGTAAGAGTGTCCATGATTGAGTCTTTGAAGAGATTGAGATAAAACTGTCCAGTTTGAGTGTTTTTTGCAGCTCGTTCCAGTCACTAGCTGCAGCGAACTGATGATGGGAATAAGAGTGATCGGCAGTGCATCTCCAGGTAGGAGATGATTCCATTCATGCTCTACATGAGGGTAGAGGAAAAATATCTCCATGACAACCAAGCAGCCCCAGCTACTCTCCTATCCTCTTGGAGGAATCGGGGTGTGTGTCTCAGAGCTGCTGATGATAGGCTGCCAGCCCTGTTAGCCCCGCTTCCTAATTTGGCCACTGACACCGAACAGCAGAGTGTATTTTCAATAAGTGGGGTCCCTGCTGCCTAAACAATTATGTAACAAAGCTGACCAGTGATTTCTGCATCTGTTACACAACTATTTGGAGATTAGAACAGAGTTCACACCGCATGGGACGACCATTGAGGGGCAGGTTTGAACGGCTCGGACTCCCTGTCAGCTTACGATGGAGGGGCAATGATGCGCACGGCACATTATGTATCCATGTCAGTGAGTATGAATATTAAATGTGTCTGGAGCAATTTTACCCTCGCTGACCCTCACGGCACAGTTCAGCACAAGACTATAGTTATTTTGTTATGGTGGGTGACACACAGGAAACCTGCTGAAATGCAGTGAATTGAATTAATTTGCAGACATAAAATTGGCCAATCGAGAAGTTTTTCATCATTGATTCAAATTTTGGTCAGAAAGCTTTTATTAGATGTTTTAAAGATGTAGACACAGTATACCATTACCTGATATTTAAAAATAGTCACTTCAAGATAACATAGCGTACATGATAGATGGTGACACATAGTTTTGAAGCCCCAAAATATCTCACTGTTGATCCAGGGGAGTACAAATTAATATACGATGGGCTAAGTTTTCTAAAAGGTATTTGAGCGGGAAAATAATGGAATGGAATTGTCATCTTGATGGCAGTACTGGGGTGTCAGATATGTATTCATCATTGGCCCATCAGTTGCGAAGCTGTCAGATCGCTGATGCAATATGAAAGAGCCAACCTCCTCTAAATCAGTTTCTGCTAATTACTTTGAAGCAGAGGTCCCTTTGACCTCCCTGCATGCCCAGCAAAGGTGCCCCTAGTCCAGCATTGTCATTATACAGGTAGTGGTCCGACTAGCTAGCTCGTCTCTTGCTAACTGTATTTTGAAGCACACCACATCAAGGGTAATTTGATAAGGGTATTTATATAAGGATATTTTCATAAGGGTATTTTTATGAGGGTATTTATGTAAGGGTATTTTTTATAAGGGTAATTATATAAGGATATTTATATAAGGGTATTTTTATAAGGGTAATTATATAAGGGTAATTATATAAGGGTATTTATATAAGGGTATTTTTTTATAAGGATATTTATGTAAGGGTATTTATATAAGGGTATTTTTTATAAGGGTAATTATATAAGGATATTTATATACGGGTATTTTTATGAGGGTATTTATATAAGGGTATTTTTACAAGGGCATTTTTACAATGGTATTTATATAAGGGTATTTATATAAGGGTATGTATATAAGGGTATTTTATGAGGGTATTTATATAAGGGTATTTTTATAAGGGTATTTTTATAAGGGTATTTTTACAAGGTTATTTTTATAAGGGTAATTATATAAGGGTATTTTATAAGGGTATTTTTACAGACACTCATTTATACGTAGCACTCACACTGAATTTGAATCAGGGTAACTATAGAGATGATCAAATGAAATATAACTCATAGATGAATAAAGACATTCTAGCTTTGGCTTATTATCTATATTTAATGACTTGTTTGAAAAGAGAAGGAGATTGCCAAGTGCTGGGAGTGAAAGGAGAGAACCCTGGTTCTTCTGTAGGTGCTGAGCAGAGCTTGGGAATTTCTCTGTTACAAAGGACTCCACTCAGCGATGTCATCCACATGAAAGCTGAAGCCTTGATCCCTCTACAAAATGAAAGCGTTACTTAACGGGGCTGAACAATTTACGTCTGCTGTGGTCGCTCTCACCATCTCCCTCCCCGAACTCTAAGCGGAGGTGACAAAGCTGTGAGCGGCGGTGGCTGGGAAAGCACATTTCCGTGTGTGGCTCGCCACGGCAGGCAGTGGAGCGGGTGGATGAAGGGCGCACACCAGTGCAGATCGAGGCCCACTAGCCAATCCCGACAGTTCCCCTCACATTCATCAAAGGCTGGGCCTATCATTGTCTGAGGTTTTTATTTTCTGAGTCACTGAGCCTCTACTGCTTGCTCTGAACACAAAAGGTGAATTCTCCTTCTGTCTTCTTTTCCATGTCTGCTCCCAGAGTGATTGAAGAACCTTCACTACTAGGATAGTAGACCAAGTCTGCTGTTTCCAGCCCAGGCAAGACTACACTGTCTCACACCAGTTAGGCTATAGCTGGAAACCTATTAAACAATGAGGGAGTACACCCACCTCTTACACACACACACACACCACACACACACACACCACACACACACACACAACACACACACACACACACACCAACACACAACACACAACACACACACACACACACCACACACACACACACAACACACACACACAACACCACACACACACACACACACCACCACACACACACACCACACACACACACACACACACACACACAACACACACACACACACACACACACACACACACACCACACACACCACACACACACACCAGCTCTACTTCCCCTGGCCCACTGCTTCAACGTCCCTCTCTCTCCTGGGCGCCGCCAACATTTAATACCAGGGAGTTTTTCTCTCCTATGTGAGTCACAATGTCAAATGGGAAGTATTGGGGATTATGTCATAGCTCATTAGTGTCAACCCTGGGACCATACTGTCGCCGATCTTGATGTTTTCATAGAGGCTCCCAATCTGTTAAAGTTGAGATCCTTAAGTGGGCCATAAATATCAAACTTGTGGTCATGACAGAATGAAATCTAGAGGACAGACCAAAAACAACGACTGTGTGTAAAACATGTCTGAGGTGGTTCCTGTCTGTGTGACATCACACCCGTTTCCTTAGCCTAATATTATATCATAGGCTAAGCCAATGTATGTTATCTGCAGGTGTTTAAAGTGTTGAAATTACCTTGTTGTTATTAGATTTCCTATCTACTGTGCAGAGCCTGTTAGATGCAGCAATCTCCCACTCATTTTCTATTTAAATGCTGTTAAGTAACCATGGTTTTTAAGATAGTATACGTCATCTAGTACACTCAGTCAATAATGTGGGCGTAAGATACTCAAGCTTGACTTCAGTAGTTTGGTAATTAAAAGCAGAGTAGTTTATAGAGGAGCAGAAAGAAAGGAGTTTCTATAATGAACTGACATTTTCTCTGCCACTACTTCCGCCACTGTAGACTTACTCAGAACCAACCGGCTGAGTGAAAGAGAAGCGGATATTAAAATCTTCCAGCGTAATGTATTCATAAAGGTATTCAAATGCAACACATGAGAGAGAATGGACTTCCGGATGAGTTAGCTTTACAGGGGGAGGTGTTGGGGGTCACTAATACATTCTCTAATATTGCAGACTGAGTGATTGCACAAACGCTTTCCCCCAAACAGTCACTTTGAGACAGGCATAACAATTAATAAATGTTCTGGTACACTAAGCCCCTCGGGTTTGTTAAAAGTCTTGTGGCTGACTGGGTTCTGGTCCCTATAATGTTTAGTACGTCATTAATGGCTGTCACAGGGTGCTGCCTGAGTAATCCACAGGGGAGGAATAGAACAGTTTAAAGGAACATGCCTTGTCCGTATTAATAACCAACCCAGCTCCCTCACTCATTCTCACCCCTCAAACATTTGAGATGCTTCAAGGCCACTGCTACCCCTTCCTTTTTTAAATGACCGTTGGAGAATTCACTTTTTTCTCTCCTGTGGAACAGATCTGCAAATGGTGTGCATTGATCTGATGGTACCTAGTGAAAACAAAACATTGCAGATGTTTGTCACCTGTGGTTGAGTTAGAGAGGGAGGGAGGAAGGGAGGGGTGAAGTAGAGGATTGAAGTTTGTTTGGGCTGCTGGGTAACTGACAGAGTCCTAGCAGAAGGCCCAGGGCCGGAGGGGGGGTAAATGGGGAGGATCTGATGATGAGGCCTACCTGTGGATATGTCCCAAATGGCGCCCTATTCCCTACATAGTGCACTACTTTTGACCAGGGCCCTTAAGTGCTCAAAAGTAGTGCACTATATAGGGCAGGGTTTCCCAACTGGCGGCCCGAGGAGAGAGAGAGAGAGAGAGAGAGAGAGAGAGAGAGAGAGAGAGAGAGAGAGAGGCTCACAACAGTCAAAATCTTCATTCAATTTCCAAACAAACAGTCGATGGAGCCAAGCGACTGACAGTAAAGTGTAAAACGATCGAAAGGAACACATGCTAGAGGTGTCTTGAGGCAGTTCTAAACTCAAACCAGAACATCCATCGATCAGGAGAAAGGCGGTTGTCTGTACTTATTAAAGGACCAGTCACAGGACAGGGTGCAAAGAACAAGCATCCAAGATGGCCAAGTTAAGCTGCCTAACCTTTTGTTGTGGAAACTTAATCGTCCCAGTAACTGCGAGGCCATTGTGAAAAAGATATATTGTTACCTTGTTTTGGTTGGATTGGTAGGATTATACATGACATATCAAAACAGGGAGTTTGTGACAGGGTCTCTGGTGTGGTGTGCGTTACTGTCAGGAATGCAGAGGAGCCCTAACAAGGTTTAAATCCAGCAGCAGTCATTAGTGGGGAGATCATCTTAAAACAAATCTGGGGTCAGGCKCTGTTGGGGCCCAACAGCTCCGAGAGCCACTCTTCCACTGGGTCACTAAACAGCATGACACATAGAGACATCAGCACTTTATCCGCTCTGAGCTCCAACTTCAACCTTCCTTCCCACACAATCAGGGCTCCCCCTCCTCCTTCCTATGGGAAATCCCTTTGCTTGCTTATTTCTTAGACATTCTCATAGGATATAGGATAATAATTACTTATTTATTTATTACATTTATAAAACGCTTTTCATTATGCAGAATAATCTCAAAGTACATAAAATAATAAATAAAGAGAAAACAAGTGGAGACAGCTAGACATTAACAACCCAGCTGACAGTACCAGGGACAAGGACACCAAGGAGCACAGATATCAACAGAAAGCCTTCCTAAAGAGAAAGGTCTTTAGGCCCGTTTTAAATGAGCCCAGAGTCTGTGGTGCCTTCAGGTGGTCCGGGAGGGAAAGCTGAAAGCTGAAAGGATATACTCTACTGTATATTCATAACTTCAAGTTCAATGAGTATTTTCCATTTTCTGTGGAAGTTCCAGAGTTAAACCTTATGTGTCATAATTTGTGATTCTGAGAAAATAAAAGCATTGTTTCATTCAGAACCTAACTGGCCTTGAGGCATGCCTGTGTGTGGTTGATACTGTAGATGGAAGTAAGAGTATCATACACCAATCTGTCCATCTTCCAGCTCACACCAGCAATGAGCAATGCACGCCCCATCTGCACAAAGATTTGAATTCATTACCTTGAGTTTATTATCTTTGCTACAAAAACCTGCCTATGTTTACTTCCTCTTGCTTAACAATGGATATTCAAACATGTGGGAGAATTTAAATATTCAGAACTGTTACAATGTACAATTACAAGCTTAACTTCACAGCTCTTCACACCCGGTGCAGCAACAAGACACTTTAATTGTGCTGTCGAAGGGAAAAAAGAGACTAACTTTCAGAGTTTATGCTCAGTGCAACAGATAATTACTCTGCTATAAACCAGGTGGCGCGAGGTTACAGGTACATTTCACTAAAAGGATTTTTGAATGCCTCTGTCATTAGGGAGAATAAGTGCTGCCGGTTCGACTGCCATCTCACTGGAATTTATTTTACTTAATTGTAATATTCAGTATAATAATATATGCCATTTAGTAGATGCTTTTATCCAAAGCAACTTACTATCATGTATGCATACATTTTACATATGGGTGGTCCTGGGAGTCAAACCCACTACCGCGGCGTTACAAGTGCCATGCTCTACCAACTGAGCTACGAAGGACCACATGTTTTCAGAACCCACATGTTGAAGTTTTACACTGGCTGGGATAATGCTATCTTACGCTGTTTGCACTGTAATTAAGAGGTGTAAACATTTAGGAGCAGCCATGTGAATAGAGTGTGTGTGTGTGTGTGTGTGTGTGTGTATTTGTGTGCGTGCGTGCGTTTGATGAGTTTGAGAAAAAAATACACATTTAAACATGCAACCAAGTGCATGGAGAAAAAGTTGAGAAAAAAACTATGTGTGCGGAGTGGGTTTGCCCATCACTTATTGACACGTCTTGTTCCAACAGCTCCCTCCCAAGTCAGTGAAGTCATCAAGGAGAGAGTGCAGCAGCGCAGCATCCAGCTCTCCTGGCAGGAGCCTGAGCAGCCCAACGGAGTCATCACTGAATATGAGATTAAGTACTACGAAAAAGTGAGTATGTTTGAGAGAGAGACAGAGAGAGAGGAGAGGAGAGAGAGAGAGAGAGAGAGAGAGAGAGAGAGAGAGAGAGAGAGAGAGAGAGAGAGAGAGAGAGAGGAGAGAGCGAGAGAGGAGAGAGGAGAGAAGAGAGAGGAGAGAGAGAGAGAGAGAGGAGAGAGAGAGAGAGAGAGATGAAGAGAGAGAGTGTGTGTTGCCTGTCCGTGTGTGTGTGTGTGATTGTGTTACAGCTTTGAACACAGACAACTTTGGCTCTCCCAAACCCCACCCCCTCCCTATCTCTATCCTCTCCTTTTTAGTTTCATTTTGCCTACTCTTCACTTCACATTCTATCTGAATGCCGTTGCGAGTGGGATCGGCAGGATTCTGCGAGGAGATCCTTTGTCCCATAATTGCAATAATGAATGAGACGCTCATAAGATTTTAATCAGTCCCTGGTTCTTCACAGCCACCCACACACATATACCAGGCAGCACACACTTTATCATGCTACTCTGCCATCATTAACAATCTGTTTCTGTATCTTCCCTCTCTCCTTTCCCCCCTTCACCCCCTCATATATAATATAACCTCAGCTCTCGCGTGTCCTAAGTCTGAGCAGATGAGCAAGGTAGCGATGGCGTTGAGGAGGTTGAGAAGAGTGGGTTTAACACAACAAATCAAAGGGCTAGATTCCATGACTCCTGATGTTCCAGGCCCTGTTGGCCATGGCCTCTCAGGCTGCCAGGAATCAGTCTCCTGTGTCACGTACTGTGGCTATAGTCTGCCCAGCTGTAAAATTGGAAGCAAGCATGACTTCACTCCTAACAGGCTTTGGCATTCCATTTGGGTTTTTTGCCGAGCAAATCATTTACAGATCAACAGCAAAAGACACAGTACACGCAGTCTGTAAATTCTAAACGGATTCTGAGCCTGGCATCATATCTTGGTTTGAGATAGAGAGTCTACACAGAGAGTAATTATTTAACCCCAGATAGGGTTAAATAGTTCATTAATAAATCTTCTGAAATCATATAAAAACACCAGACAAACTGAGGCATTCAAACATTTACAGACACATTCTGTCTGTATCTTGGTGTCTCAGATTGAGTCAAGTCATACATCATCTAGACATACTGGTGTCTACTGTCTACGGTTGCAAATTGACAGGATTATTATAACACAAATCCTGTGTGTTCCTCTCTATAGGACCAGAAGGATCGTATCTACTCCACAGTGAAGTCCAGATCCACGTCAGCCACAGTGAACAATCTGAAGCCCAGCACAGCCTACGTGTTTCAAATCCGAGCCTTCACCACGGCCGGATACGGCACCTACGGCCCCCGGCTGGAGGTCACTACCAAGGAGGAGGCCTCAGGTACCAGCAGAACACATGCACAGGCAGAGATGATTAGTGTGTAGACCTTCATCAAAATGCCACTGATCTCATAGCTCCATTTATCCCATTTAGAAATATGGTTGAGTATCGTCCACAAGGAGCAGTAGGTCCCAACTAAAGTGCCAGGGCTCAGAAATCATTACTCTCCTCTCTCGCTGGTGTTTATATAGCAACTGAAGTGACTTGATTTAAAATGCATGAATTCTCCCAGTCATACACCATGTGCACTGACAGTCTAAAGTGCCTTAGCACCATTCTTTTGAGCAATTGGTGGTTTGTCAATGCAAACAGTCTAACAGCGTAATCGGCTCTGAACGGGAGACAATCCAAACCGAATGTGTCATTGTTTCAAATGAAGGGCACCAGCATTACCATCTGGGACCGTTAAGCCCACTTTCTGAAACAGTGGAGCCGTGCATGCAGAGGGCCCAGAAATAGAACTAGCCTTCCGTGTCTCTGTGGTAAAGGGTGAGAAGGGGTTATCCGTCTCCCTGCTCGCTACTCATTGGTTCTATTATGTCCTGTAGATTCCAATGCCTGATGTGCTGAATGTTCACACTGTGTGCCCTTTGTCTGTGTGTGTCTGTTTGTGTGTGTGTGCTTGCATGTGTGTCCCTCTCCAAGCATCCACCATTGTCTCCAGCGAGCAGAACCCCGTCATCATCATCGCGGTGGTGGCCGTGGCGGGAACCATCATCCTGGTCTTCATGGTGTTTGGCTTCATCATTGGGAGAAGGTACGCTCTCGCGGGCCCCATTGACTCTCCACTGCTGTGAGTCTCTGCTTGTCAGTTAGCCTTTCTGTCACTCACAGGGCTCCGTAGCTGTGGAGACAGTCCACCTCACACCACAGGCACCCATCATCTATGGCATGCTGTGCTAATGGATTATGATGCATCATTTTCCAGTCCTCACACTGTGAAGAACAACTAACTCGGTGTTTTGCATGTTTATTTTTTGTAATGGATCCATTATAGAGACAAAAGTACTAATTAAAGCTTTTGTCTCCTCTTTGTGCGTGTGTGTGCGTGTGTGAGTGTGTGTTTGTGCGTGTCTATGTGTGCCTGCACGTGTGTTACATCATTGGTGTTAAACAGTAATACACTCATGACACTGCCTGTAGCCGTCTCCTCCCAGATCAACCCTCCTGTGTGTCAGTCACCACCCTGCTCTCCTCCAGTGGTCCTTCATTTCTATGTGGATAGCATTTCATCACAGCATGCCTCACATGGGGGTAGAGCCATACACATGTGATTTCTATATCCATTTGACATTAACCTGCATGTCAATCATCACTCCATCATCAGTTCAGTTTGTTAGCAAACCATTTTGTACAGTGCTATAGAACAATCATTTACAACGAATTACCTGCCCGAGGGTGCATTCAATACATGCATGTTACACATATAACAAGGACTGCTAAACAGTCTTTTATAGAGTATACATATGGAATACCAGAGGTGGGTACTTTAGTTCAACATCAGCAGCRAAACAGTGTTCCCATGCTTCTCAGCTGTATCGACCTGCAGCATTGTGGCGCTGCATTAAGATTCTAGTAAAACAGACAGTCTTCTGCCTCGGCCCGATCAGTTGATTGTGTGTTCCTCCGCCTCTCTCCCTGTCAGGCACTGTGGCTACAGCAAGGCAGACCAGGAAGGAGACGAGGAGCTGTATTTTCAATGTGAGTCCCTTCTTTCCTCATCAGCTCACACACACACATTGAAACATCTCATTTACAGTCGCCTCACAGGAAGTGGGTCCAACAACGAGTTTAAAAGTAATTGGCTAAAGTGTATGTAAACTTCTGACTTCAACAAAGTTTACATACACCTTAGCCAAATACATTTAAACGCAGTTTTTCACAATTACTGACATTTAATCATAGTAAAAATTCGCTGTCTTAGGTCAGTTAGGATCACCACTTTATTTTAAGAATGTGAAATGTCAGAATAATAGTAGAGAATTATTTATTTCAGCTTTTATTTCTTTCATCACATTCCCAGTGGGTGAGAAGTTTACATATACTCAATTAGTATGTGGTAGCATTGCCTTTAAATTGTTTAACTTGGGTCAAACGTTTCAGGTAGCCTTCCCACAGTAAGTTGGGTGAATTTTGGCCCATTCCTCCTGACAGAGTTGGTTTAACTGAGTCAGGTTTGTAGGCCTCTTTGCTCGCACACACTTTTTCAGTTCTGCCCACACATTTTCTATGGGATTGAGGTCAGGGCTTTGTGATGGCCACCCCAATACTTTGACTTTGTTGTCCTTAAGCCATTTTGCCACAACTTTGGAAATATGCTTGGGGTTGTCCATTTGGAAGACCCATTTGCGACCAAGCTTTAACTTCCTGACTGATGTCTTGAGATGTTGCTTTAATATATCCATATAATTTTCCTCCCTCATGAAGCCATCTATTTTGTGAAGTGCACCAGTCCCTCCTGCAGCAAAGCACCCCCACAACATGATGCTGCCACCCCCGTGCTTCAAGGTTGGGATGGTGTTCTTCGCTTGCAAGCCTCCCCCTTTTTCCTCCAAACATAACGATGGTCATTATGGCCAAAACAGTTCTATTTTTGTTTCATCAGACCAGAGGACAAATCTCCAAAAAGTACGATCTTTGATGTGCAGTTGCAAACCGTAGTCTGGCTTTTTTATGGCGGTTTTGGAGCAGTGGCTTCTTCCTTGCTGAGCGGCCTTTCAGGTTATGTCGATATAGGACTCGTTTACTGTGGATATAGATACTTTTGTACCTGTTTCCTCCAGCATCTTCACTAGGTCCTTTTCTGTTGTTCTGGGATTTATTTGCACTTTTCGCACCAAAGTACTTTCATCTCTAGGAAACAGAATGCGTCTCCTTCCTGAGCGTTATAGCGGCTGCGTGGTCCCATGGTGTTTATACTTGCGTACTATTGTTTGTACAGATGAATGTGGTACATTCAGATGTTTGGAAATTGCTCCCAAGGAAGAACCAGACTTGTGGAGGTCTACAAGACTTGTGGAGGTCTTGGCTGATTTCTTTTGATTTTCCCATGATGTCAAGCAAAGAGGCACTGTTTGAAGGTAGGCCTTGAAATACAGCCACAGGTACACCTCCAATTGACTCAAGCTTCTAAATCCATGACATAATTTTCTGGAATTTTCCAAGCTGTTTAAAGGCACAGTCAACTTAGTGTATGTAAACTTCTGACCCACTGGAATTGTGATACAGTGAATTATAAGTGAAATAATCTGTCTGTTATTAACACTCGTTGGAAAAATTACTTGTGTCATGCACAAAGTAGATGTCCTAACTGACTTGTCAAAACTATAGTTTGTTAACAAGAAATTTGTGGAGTGGTTGAAAAACAAGTTTTCATGACTCCAACCTAAGTGCATGTAAACTTCCGACTTCAACTGTAGCATCTGGTTGGTATTTGATAGACACATCAATTGAGATGAGGACACGAGGCCTAGCTCCAAACTGCAAACACATGAATATGAGAGTTGTCAGAGACAGTGATCCAGGGCAGAGCTGAAAGAGAAAAAATTTCATAAAAAATGTAAAGGCCCAACTTTTCAGCCACTTTGGTAGGATAGGAGGATGCTGTTGACCTCCTGATGGTACTCGGAGTAGAGATGTAGAGATGTACACACATATTTACTCTATCCCAAGGGTCCTCTTCTAGGCTCCTTTAACCAATACACACACACACACGGACACACACCACCCCATCCTAACGATGCCCCTAGAGATGCAGCCACAGACATCTTCCCAAGCGAAGCCCAAATGATCTGCTGTAGGCAGACTGCTGATTGTGAAACAAAGGTTCAACGTGTCACATGGCCACAGTGGTAGAAAGAGGGCTGTGCTGTCGTTTCGCAATCCTCGGCTGATAAGTACCTGACAGATCAAGCTGCAGGAAGGCACAGGTCCTTCAGCTAAAAACACTGGGAGATGGAAACGCAAACAAGAGCGCTCCGCTGTGTGTTGTTGGGCCTAATAGAGGGACTGCCAGGGTGACAGAAGCCAGATAGTGCGTGAATTCAACATGTAGGACCAATTTGTCCGCTGTCTAGTGCCGGAAGTCGTGGTAAGATGTCTCCCTATCAGATCCAGTGACAGCTTGGATGGACAAAGCAATTATAGGATGGATTGGAGGGAAATATCAGCTGCCATAGCTGGAGATCCATGCTGGAACACAATGTGTTTGTGTTTATGTTATTGGATAGGCCAACATGGCTTTCCAGGATGTATGCAGAGGATATTACAAAAAAGTATTTCTGTTTGTCATTATTGAGCCTGGAGCTGATTAGTAATTTAATGATGGTGTTTGGTGTGTCTGTTTTCCTTGTTTCTGTCTGTAGTGTGTTTTCGCTGTGTGTTACTCTTCCACTATGTGCATCTCATTAAATAGCTTGTGGTATTGAAGTTGGCAGGTTATGTTATAATTAGGTATAATTTGATATGAACAAATTAGGTCAGTGGAACACACTCATGTACTATAACCGTGTAATTTATTAGTGTGGTGTTAGATACATGGGAAGAACTACACCGCTTCTTTCTCAGGCAGTGGCTTTTTTTTACCCTACAGATGTAGGATCTTAATTTGAGCCAGTTTGCTACAGCAGGAAAATAATCCTGCAGCAACAGAAATTATCCATTATTATGTGGATTATAATTAATGGAATTATTTATAATCCACATTTTTCGTTAGGGCAAGTCAAGTCTGACATTTTAAAGTGGAAATTACAAACTTTAGAAGCCTTTTTAAACTTTGAATACATAACACATTTCCGTTTCTCAGCAAATTGTGAGTGATCAAATTAAGATCATACATCTATTGTCACGCCCTGACCTTAGAGAGGCTTTTTATTTCTCTATTTGGTTAGGTCAGGGTGTGATTTGGGTGGGCATTCTATGCTGTCTGTTTCTTTGTTGGCCGGGTATGGTTCCCAATCAGAGGCAGCTGTCTATCGTTGTCTCTGATTGGGAATCATACTTAGGCAGCCTTTTTTTCCCACCTGTGTTTGTGGGTAATTATTATTTTCTGTGTGCGTTTGTGTGCGCCACGGTTGCGTCACGTTCAGTTTCTGTTTACCTGTTTTTTTTGTGACGGTTTCACTTTATTAAAGATGTGGAATTATAAGCACGATGCGCCTTGGCTCATCWATGACAGGGAGTTTGAAGACAGTGATCGTGACATCTATCTGTATGTGTGCATGAATATGTATGAACCTTTCCAGTATCATTGTGTTATAATCGTAATATTGTACTAGTTGTGATAGAACTAAAGTCACCATTATCTGGGTAGCAAAATCCAGAAGGTTATCAAGTCACAGACCATAAGAAAATAACTGTCTTCTATGACTCATATTACAGTATATCAGGGATTGCCTTACCAGACTTTTAAATTCACTGGCAGAGCTTGACAGACTTAGCTAACTCAAAACCCTGCTCAGTATAGCAGAGAACTTTAGCAGCAAATCCCATTCCAGGCTGCTGAAATCCTTGTTGGTCCTTTGTGAGGAGGTTAGGAAGAAAATATAATAACGTTTCCATTTCTATTGGAGGAAAATAAAGGAGTAACATAAAATAATAAATGTCTGGTTTAGGGTGTTTGTAGAAAGACCTTTTGACACGGATGCTTTCCATCAGCTGGCTGTTTAGCAATTCCTTCTGAATGGTTGCCCTTGGTAATGGTGTGCCTGTCAAGCGCCTGGCCAGCCTGGTGCTCTGTATGCATATTTAATCGTAACAGTAATCCCCTTACCTTTCTACAGTTAAATTTCCAGGCACCAAAACATACATTGACCCTGAAACCTACGAGGACCCGAACAGGGCTGTCCATCAATTTGCCAAAGAGCTGGACGCGTCCTGCATTAAGATTGAGCGAGTTATTGGAGCAGGTGAGTCTGGCTGGTGTCTCCCAGCTCTCTCTGTTTAGTCACGTATACTCATACATCATAATGACAGCCACATATTTACACCTTGAATGGGGATACGGTTAATCCTCACCGTATATTGATAGTGGGGAAAAGTTCATTGCAATTAATGTGTGGCCCTGCTACTTTTTAAAAGGCAAGACAATAGCAAAGCAGCTCACAGCTGATAAATTGCTGCCACAATAGTTTTAGAGATGCAGTCAATGAGAGTATCTATATATCCACAGCTTGTCTTATTATGTGTCTCTGCTACACTCCCCAGAGCAGAACAAGATGTCCTACTCCAATTTGTTTTGTCCTGCAGCGCAGCTGTTTTGTCTGAAAACACACTAAGCGCTTTGTCAAAACATGAAATGCTAGTTTTTCTTAAGGGTCATGACAGGTTATGTCTCTATCTGTCTCACAGGAGAGTTTGGGGAGGTGTGTAGTGGACGGATGAAACTCCCAGGGAAACGGGACACGTCAGTGGCCGTTAAAACCTTGAAGGTGGGCTACTCTGAGAAACAGAGGAGAGACTTCCTTTGTGAGGCCAGCATTATGGGCCAGTTTGACCATCCCAATGTTGTCCATCTGGAGGGAGTGGTGACCAGAGGTAAGGACTGCATTCTTTCACACGCACACTCACATGCACACACGCACACATACACGCATACACACACACACACGCGCACGCACACACATGACTAAAGCTCTAGCAAGGAATTAGAGCAAGTGCACTCAAAGACCATGCTTTAAGGTCACATAAAATGTCAATATTTCTTGTTTTTAGCTTGCATTTCATGTGTTAAATTGCTACAGTCATTATAAACTGAGTGTACAAAACATTAGGAACACCTGCTCTTTCCATGACAGACTGTCTAGGTGAATCCAGATGAAACCTATGATCCCTTATTGATGTCACCTGTTAAATCCAATTCAATCAGTATAGATGAAGGGGAGAAGATAGGTTAAATAAGGATTTTTAAGCCTTGAGGCAATTGAGACATGGATTGTGTGTGTGCCATTCAGAGGGTGAATGAGAAAGACAAAACATTTTAGTACCTTTGAACAGGGTATGGTAGTAGGTGCCAGGCGCACGGGTTTGTGTCAAGAACTGCAAGCCTGCTGGGWTTTTCACACTCAACCGTTTCCCGTGTGTATCAAGAATGGTCCACCACCAAAAGGACATCCTGCCAACTTGCCACAACTGTGTGAAGCATTAGAGTCAACATTGGCCAGCATCCCTGTGGAACGCTTTCGACACTATAAGAATATTTTGAAGATAAATACACAACCTAGAGGATGAGAGGATGAGAGTAATAAACGAAATATAGTACTAATGGTCAATAGGGAATTGTCGATGTAAATAGTTGGTCTTCAGTTCAACAGCTGTTTAGAATCTGTGGAATGTCAGTCCTGAACTCAAAGCTACGTATGCTACGTGTGCTACGTTCTGTACATTGAGTCGGGAGCAGGATACTTGTTATTTGGCCATTGGCCCAGTCGTACTGCAAGGACTTCTGATTGGTCAACCCCAGGCTAGGGTGGGGGGTTATAAATGGCATCCTGTTCCTTTGTTCGGTGGAGAAAAGCTGAGGACAGGGGAGACTAAACATCTACCTCCCAGCATAACATCTTGATTTGTCCTTCTCAAATAAACCTATTTTTCTCCCCCTGATTTGCTTTGGAGTTTGTGTTATTGAAGAATAACACCAATTGCTAACAAKACCTTGTAGTGTCCATGCCCTGACTAATTGAGGCTGTTCTGAGGGTGAAAGGGAGTGCAACTCACATATTAGGAAGATTTTCCTAATGTTTTGTACATTTAGTGAATAACGTGAATGTGTGAAAAGGTTAAGTTGCCAGACCAACTGCGAGAGGAAGACATGAGAGGAACATTTGACAATATATTTTGCTAGCTATACAATGTGAAAGTGCTGCAGTCAAAAGAAATGACATTGAGAAGTATCTGATTGAATTAGCCTTGCTCCCTYTTTTATTTTTTCTAATTTAGACAGCCTAATATAAGGGGCAGATGTTAACACTTAATTACAAACAAACGGCTCAAAATAACACTGAGGCGGAAATGTATTTTTAGCAGGCCGTCATTAATAAACACTTGCAAGCCATATTTATGAGTCAATTAACGGAAAGTGTCACCCTTGTTTTCAGGAAAACCGGTGATGATTGTGATTGAATATATGGAAAACGGCTCATTAGATGCTTTCCTCAGGGTGAGAACCTTTCAATGCATTCAAATGGCAACTCCCTTACCAGTTATACATGTATAATACAATATGTTCCCAATAAGAGCTTCTTATTCTATGAATAAAAGCAATAGCTTTGTGACCTGGATCTCACTGGATCTTGATTAGCTGACGGTTGTCCTCTGTTGTGTACAGAAACACGATGGTCAGTTCACAGTGATCCAGTTAGTGGGAATGCTGCGGGGCATAGCAGCGGGGATGAGATATCTCTCTGARATGGGATACGTCCATCGAGATCTGGCTGCACGAAACATCCTTGTCAACAGCAATCTCGTATGTAAAGTATCTGACTTCGGCCTGTCAAGAGTGATCGACGATGATCCCGAGGCTGTCTACACAACAACGGTGAGTCAATTAAGCCAGCCCCGTATTACTTTCCCTTCCTAGACACCTTGCGCTCTCTCTGGATACTCAAATCCAGCCAACAGCCAATGCATGAAAATGTAGTATAAAATATGGATGCATGCCCATGCATGCCTGTGCTAGCTAGCTATTCAATATGCAAAGCATGCAGTCTATGTGGTAGAGTTTTTGCTTTGGAAGTTTTCAAGTTTTGCTGACCCTGTGTGCAGAGTTATAACTCTATTTTGATTGATGTTTTAGGGGAAGATGCAGGATATAATGAATTTGATCTTTACTCCAGCCATTGACCTGCATTTTACTGAACAGGGTGGAAAGATACCTGTTCGATGGACAGCAATGGAAGCCATCCAGTACCGTAAATTCACTTCCTCTAGTGATGTGTGGAGTTATGGCATTGTCATGTGGGAGGTCATGTCCTATGGGGAACGGCCTTACTGGGACATGTCCAATCAAGATGTGAGTTGCTCTCTTACATGAAGTCAATTATACACCAAATGTCATGTCAGGTTTTACATTTAGCTCAGGGACTAGCTACCATATTGCTCAGGGGTAAACAGAATTAACAGAATTCTTATAAATGATTTAAACATGGGCCACAATTACTATTCAGAGTTGAATGAGGTGGATTGTTAGGTTTTAATTGATTCCGTTTTAATCAGAGATTGATATTCATAAAATGTATATATGATAATATAAAGAAAGAGTAGCTACTTGGCATACAAAATAATTTTCTGACTTCAAAACGGCTTTTAACCTTTCTAATGAGTTAGGATAATGAAAACCAAATTTGCCATTAGCTGAGTTCAATAATTCCAGTGCTATTTACTTAGTCATGTAGAGCCTTTAGTTTGAACTGCAGTCATTGCTTTGTTTCAGCTAAATTGGAACAGATGAACATTGCATAGCTGTTCATCATGCTGATCGCAAAAGTAGCTTTAGAGGCGTTTGGCCGCCGATTCAAACACCAGTAACGATGATACTTACAGATGTAGGATCTTAATTTAATCCAATTTTACAGCAACTGAAAATGTGAATTATATGGATTAGAATTAATGGATATGTTTTGTAGGGCTTGATACATTTTTCATTAGGGCAAAACAAGTCTGATATTTTAAGGTGGAAATAAACTTTAGAGGCCATTTTAAACTGAGAAGTTTACAGGAACAGGAACACTCAGGAACGAATGAGAGTGATCAAATTAAGATACTACATCTATAAGTAGTAACATTTTTTAATTTAACATTTAACATTTATTTAACTAGGCAAGTCAGTTAAGAACAAATCATGATTTTACAATGACGGCCTACCCCGGCTCAACCCTCCCCTAACCCCGACGATGCTGGGCCAAATGTGAGCCGCCCTATGGGACTCCCGATCACGGCCGGTTGTGATACAGCCTGGGATCAAACCAGGGTCTGTAGTGACGCCTCTTGCACTGAGATGCAGTGCCTTAGACCTCTGCGCCACTCAGGAGCCCAAAATCCACCAATGTTTGCAAATACTAGTCTGGAAGATGCTCCAGTGTTAGTTGTCTCCCTTGGCAAAGTTAAAGATGATATAATCCAATAGGACAAACAGTCTTCTCCTCAGCAGAAAAAAACTAAAAAGGATTATATTACTCTCAACTCCTCCTAATGGGAAGCCTGCTGATTGAACAATCAGCTGGTAGAAATGCTAAACATGATTGGCCATTTTAGTGCTTGACAGGCATCAATGTCAGGGATTTCAGTTCCTCTGTCAAGATGTTGGCAAACAGCTCCTCTGGGATACACAAAGAGAAATATTTACATTTCCTCAACAGTTTCAGTGTTTCGACACTCTTCCTTCCGTAGTTCAGTGTTGAATAGCCCTGACAGGAATAACAGATTAATATTTGCAGAAAATAAATCCTAGAATAGAGGAAGAGACGGTTGAGTCTCAAATCAAAGTTTCACATTGCCCCTAATGTTAAATGTTCTCACGCCATAGACTTTCAATGGACTTGGTTTTTAACTATTGACACAGTGAGAATAGATGTAGCTTTAAGGATATGCAGATGCCCCCCTATTGATGAGACAAACAGTATAAATTATGCATCTAAAGGGAAAAAGTGCCACTGTTGGCTAAATGAATTACAATCATGTCTATTGGTTCTTTATAACAGACAGGAACAGCTCTTCCAGTGACTAATCTCAGTGCCATATAGGGACATACAG
The DNA here is from genome assembly GCF_002910315.2 of Salvelinus sp. IW2-2015. Classification (NCBI taxonomy): domain Eukaryota; kingdom Metazoa; phylum Chordata; class Actinopteri; order Salmoniformes; family Salmonidae; genus Salvelinus; species Salvelinus sp. IW2-2015. The sequence goes on along the minus strand of NC_036868.1, from coordinate 8,094,694 downwards.
GGTGCTACTCTCAATAGCTCCTCATTTGGGTCCTGCTACTCTGTGTCCTTGTGTCTCACCATCATCTTAACATTCTGACACTGAGCGATGAACATCCGGTTTGGCTTGTTTCCCCTCGATGTACCACGTCTGTAAATAGGGAACCACAAAAGACTTATGTACTGACACTTCCTGTTTACAAACATCTTGATTAGAGGATGAAATGGTAATGAACTGTAGGAAATTGACACGCCCTGACCTTTTTATGTGTCTATTTGGTTTGGTCAGGGTGTGATTTGGGGTGGGCATTCTATGTTTTTGTTTTCTATGATTTTGTATTTCTATGTTTTGGCCGGGTATGGTTCTCAATCAGGGACAGCTGTCTATTGTTTGGGAACCATACTTAGCTAGCCCTTTTTCTCTCCTTTCAGTGTGGGAAGTTGTCTTGGTTTGTGGCACTTATGCCCTTAAGCTTCACGGTCGTTTTTGTATTGTTTCTTAAAAAAAGGAATATGTACGCTCACCACGCTGCGCTTTGGTCCACTTCAATTAACGGCCGTGACAGAAATGGTGACTTGTGTTAATGTGGTGGTAATGACTCTCCTGTGTTTCGGCTTTCCCAGGTGATAAAGGCCATAGAGGAGGGGTACCGCCTCCCTGCTCCCATGGACTGCCCTCCAGGCCTGCACCAGCTAATGCTGGACTGCTGGCAGAAAGACAGGGCTGATCGACCCAAATTTGATCAAATAGTTGGCATCCTTGATAAGATGATTCGCAATCCCAATACCTTAAAAACCCCTTTGGGAACATGCACAAGGTAAGGAAAGCTTGTCTCATTAACCCTATGACTGAGCACTACAAAACTCCAATGAAATAAATTGAATTTTCAGCTTCATTTATTAGATTTGACCATGTTTGCTACAGATGTAGAATCTTAATTTGACCTACAGGTAACTGCCAAAATAATGGAAACACTTGAGTAAATGAGGGATACAAAGTATATTGAAAGCATGTGCTTCCACACAGGTGTGATTCTTTAGTTAATTAAGCAATTAACATCCCATCATGCTTAGGGTCATGTATAAAAATGCTGGGTAAGACATTATTTTGGCTACCATTGCTATGCCCCCATAGGATCACTGGGCATGAGTGGTTATTGAATGGTTTGATGAGCTTGAAAACAATGTAAACCGCATGCCATGTCTGTCTCAGTCACCAGATATCAACCCAATTGAACACTTATGGGAGATTCTTGAACAGCTTTTTCCACCACCATCAACAAAACACCAAATGATGGAATTTCTCATGGAAGAATGGTGTCACATCCCCCCAATAGAGTTCCAGGCACTTACAGAATCTATGCCAAGGTGTATTGAAGCTGTTTCAATGCCCTAGTAAGATAATTTATTTTTGTGTTTCCTTTATTTTCTGGCAGTTACCTGTATATTGTCACAGCAAAATAATCCTGTGTTTAGTTCACAATGTTGCTTGATTGGTGCTTAGGCTGGAAACGTTGTCAATAAAGCGGTGAATTGGGAGCTTTAAAAGTGTGCGGGCCTTCTTGGTCTATACTAGGCTATTAGCCAGCCAAACGTAGACATGAAAAGTGCTATATTGTTAATATAACTGTGCGTTTTCAGTGAATTTATGTCAATCACGAAGCTCATCTAGATTTCCTTCGGTGCAGGAAAATTCTCAGCAACAAAAGAGTGATCAAATTAAGATCCTACATCTGTTTAAGACTCTGGAAGTATGTATTGTTTCTTCATATTTCATTCCTATGGAACTACATTAGTGGACAATTCAGAGCATCCAGTGGTTGATTTATCCATAGGAGTTCACAGATGAAAGATAAATCCCTGAGAATCAATAAGCCAAAGCAGCTTCCATGGCTTTATGGTCAATAGCAGGGCTTTTAAATCAATCCCTGTAATGAGTTCCTGGGACTTTCAGGTGCTGTGGGAACTCTGGACCCCACTGTGACATTTGTCAAATTAATTATATGAACACAATCTCRCTGGGGGAAATTGAGAACGTAACCCCCCTGAAAATGTAAAAAAAACTGGTAGCCATTTGTGGGGGTTTGAAGCGAAAATTGCCATCCAACTGATGTTGAGGGTTTTTGATAGTTACTTAGCACACATATTTGCCTGAAAAAGAGGATCAGATGGCGTAGTCACTTTTGAATTTGATATTGAAGTGTAAAAAATGTGTTAATTTATTTTTCACCTGCAATTTACTGAACCCCGGGATGTCTTTGTGTTTTGTTTCTAGCTGAATTTGTATTTGCTGTGGGAATGTTTTTGCATAAGATGTTAATGTCTTTGTCTTGCTCATCCCACAGACCGATTAGTCCCCTGTTAGATCAGAGCACACCAGACTTCACGTCGTTCCGCTCGGTGGGGGAGTGGCTGGAGGCCATCAAGATGGAGAGATACAAAGACAACTTCACCGCCGAAGGCTACAGCTCACTGGAATCTGTGGCCAGGATGTCAATCGAGTAATGAACCTGAACTTTAAAACACTTGTGGATGCCAAAGCCACCATAGCCAGTTCTGAAGAGTTGTCTTATAATTATTTTCTCATTCAATATCCTTGGATATGCCCAAACTGAATTTAAATTTCATCATTTTGATTCATGAACAAGCTTGTCGAGTTTTACATGTATTTTTTTTATCCTCCATTTCTCCTTTAATGAAATACCTAGTGCTATAAATCATGAGACGTTTTGAGCATCTTTGTGGTACAGTGCTGTGATTTATGATTGGTTGTCTTGTCTTGCAGGGATGTGATGAGCTTGGGGATCACTTTAGTGGGACATCAGAAGAAGATCATGAGCAACATACAGACTATGAGAGCCCAGATGCTAAATCTCCACGGCACGGGCATCCAGGTGTGATGATAGACTACAGTGCCCCCTGTGGACAGGGGGGCAAAGAGCTATCTAGAGCAGCGCTAGGGCAGAACTTCCCAGGATAATCATAAAAAATCATGTGACGTGACGTCGTCTCCTGTGTCTGACTCTTGTTTTTCCGGATGTTTCGGAATTAAAATCATTCCTTTGTTCCTTGGCAAAGGATTTAACCCCTCTTTAGAACGGGTACTAAGGAGAGATTGAGAGAATACTCCCTGGACATGATGCCGCTCTGAGAAACTCAACCACAAATAGAGATGGYGCTTTGGAAAAGGAGTTTTATCCATATTACCTTGTTCTTTTAACCTTGTGAATTTTTMGGGGGGAGGGCACCATGAAAATGGATTTCACTTAAAAAAGAAAAAAAATCCCCCTGAAACTTTTTTCCCTTGCAGTGTTTATTTAAAATATTTTTTATTCTAGTTTGTTCATTTTGTTAGTTTCAGAAGGCACAGTGATATGGTGTGATACGTACAGTAATCTAACATTTTTCTTTCGCGTTACAATTTTTTCTTCCTTTTATTTTGGACTTGACAACAGGGTAAACGTTCCCATCCAAAAGGACAGGGAGGATGAATATGGTGTCTGAACATTTTGGTGGAGATGATTTAGAGGTACTTTGACCAGTTTGTCTTGAGACACTACTGCCTGTTTTAACTGTTTGCAGTGAGTTGTGTTTTTTCTCCCTGATGCTTTTGAAGTGGAAATGGTATCCTGCACCTCAGATCAGTGACTTCAAGGATAGTAGTATTCACTTGGTTGTTTCAAGCTTGCAGGAGTGGCTTGTTGTATGAATTTTTCTGGAGACAGATGCTCTTGTTGTATAATGAAAACATTTCAAATTTGTATGTAGGAATTTGCGAAACAGTATGACACCAACAAGGCAAATCGATTTCAGATTGATCACAACTTTTATATCTAATATCAAGCATCAAATTGGCAATGTTTATGTTTACCACATTAATCATTTTACCTTATTGTCCAATATACTTTCAATCTGAAATGTTTTATTTAATTATTTATTTGAACGTTACCAGACAGCAATATAGAAAAGTTGTATTGAAACTTAAAGAGACTTGATCCACCGGAAAGGGTTTGAAATGCCGAAACAAACATATTTTTTGTTGTTGCAGCAAATGGTATTTGTTTCCTATTTTGGTGAATACAGTTGTGGAGGGTGAATCTATGAAAGGCTGTGTATGTTCTTTCTACAAGTAATTCTCCCTTAAAACTAATGTATTCCCATTATTTTTAGGCACTTCTATGGCAAGTTTTTTAGCGATTCAATGAGACAGTCTTTTGTAAGGTTGAATGGACAAGTTCCCTTTTTTCTTTGTGGTATCCTGTCATCCTGAACTTGAATAGATCAAATCAAGTGTATGTACAGTGATGGCTAACACAGTCAGTGTAGGGTAGAATATTGAACAGAGCAATAATTAGCCCGGGTGGAAATGGTCCTCTGAGATTTTATGGTGCTTGGTTTTACAGAAATATCAGTTGTGCTGGGAACATTGTTTGGAAACGTTCTGTCACCAACAGGAAAAAGGAATATGTATTGACCTTTTTCCAGTTGAAGATTACCTGGATTATAGGGCTGGGAGGATAGATTGGTACAGTACCCCGGAATACCGAAGTTATCAAATAATGAAATAGTAATGTCACTTACGAAATGGTATACCGTGACATGCTAATGACTTAATAACAATGTCACAGAGTATGAGTATGTTTGGAATATATGGCTGTTACAGTGGAGTGAAATGACATTCAACCAGCGGAGAGTCGCACATATTAGTCATGACATCATCCTTTCCATTGCAGCACACTAGATTTGCAGGCGTTCAGTTCGGTGCGAGGTACCTACAGTAACTAATATTATCATAATATATTGAAAATCCTGATACTCCTTATTATGATGCTCATACTGTGAAAATCACATACCCTCCCAGCCCTAGCTGGTCAGGAGAGCTAGTCACATGTTTATTAATGTGTCTCTGCTCAAACCTTTCCAGGAAAACAGAGTGATGTAACATGCATAAAAGTGTTTTCTAGGCTTTTTTTCTTAACTTACCTGGCCCTTCGTATGTTAATCACGGCACAGGGATAAGGAATGGGCTCTGCAAAGATGTGCTAAAGAGCCAACCTAATGGTGCCATCGCAGTCTTCTCTTTCTACAACAAAATGAATGTTATCACGTTGAATATGTCTCCAGCATTGTATACTCTGATGGTTGATTCACTCATTTCTTTGTCATTTAAAGTAAGGAAAATATAGGTATTTCCAATTGCAATTATATCCAAGGCTGTCTTTATGGACTGATCATAGATTCAGATTTTTAAAGCTGCAGCTTTTCCCAATGGTTTATTTAAGACGCCTTTCAATATGCCTGTAGAGAATGAATTGGTCTTCAGAAAACCAACCTTGAAACACTATCATGGACTATGGCTGCAAGCTTAGTTTTTATAAAGCCATTAGTGACTTTGTCTATTTTTTCCTAGATTAATTTCCATTGTCGTTCACGGTCCAAAGAGGGGAGCTCTCACGACGTGTTGGTGGTCGTGTGGTTGTCATAGCGCGAGCAGGGTAGGAGGGCGGGGTGGCAGGTTAAACCCGGGAGTATGGCCGGGTCATGCCACAGCGTACACGCTCTGGCCCCATGTCACAGACAGACAGACCCATTCTTTATCCAACAGCAAAGCTCAGCAATTGGGAACATGCCAGCCCTTTGATTGAATACCAGCGTAAAGGCATTCAGTCAGCACAAAGTCCCCAGTTCACAGGAAGGCAAGCAGGCTCCTCTCTCTCTCTCTATCCCCCCATGCTCTGATCCTCAACAGCGGGCCCCTAGGGGCCTTCACACCCGGAGCTGGAGGCCCCCACTCCCCTCCCTCCCTCTCTCTCTGAGTCTGGGGTCCTGTAGAGACAACAATTTTGAGCCAAATTGAGATAAAGACTGGATACATACGTCTGCCATATAAATAATCTGTAACCTTCACAGGCAGTCACCTTTTACTGTCCGCTTTTACTTTGTTTCTTACCCGTTTTCTTTGTTGAGGATGTTCAAGTGAATATATGGGGGTGTTGTTCTGTTTCAACAAAGCTGAAGGCAGTTGTGTGGTGAGTTGATTGGATTCAGGAATGAGAACACATTTTAAATACAAAGTTGAATGGTTATTATTTTCAAACCTTTTGGACAAACTGTTGGAAATTGTGGACACGCCTTTGCAATGCATAGGTGTTGGATGATTCCAAAGAGTTCAGCACTGTTGATTGTGTCAGAAAGATCTGAGGTCCGAGGGAACTTTGTATATGTTCTGATTGTAAAAAACTGTACATTTTTATTTATATAGTTGTCTTTTTACACACATTACTCTGTAGTGAGCTCTGAATACATTGAAAATGCACTAATTTTTCTATCTCACTTGCAGATGTTATTGTCACCCAGAAGATTTCTATGTACATACTTTCTCATTTAGGACCAAAGACAGGTTTCCATCTAGAATTGTATTTTGTTTTTATTTTCTCTTTTAGTTTAATGTACAGTTATATGAATTGTCAATGTATATTTATTTTTTCTGTGATGAGAGTTTTGAGTATTCATCGGTCAAGAATATTTTCCCAAACAGCAGAAATGTAAAATCATTACTTCTTAGACAATTTCCTGTTACAATAGGACATTTCTTTTTTTGCTTTGTAACCTTTGTAATAGACTTACATATATTTTGGAAATATAATACAATCTCTATAGAAATCTTTTGTTTCTCATTGGATTCTTCCATTCATATAAATAGCTACTATTATAAAGGATTTCCATTAAACATGTGGTACAACTCCTTGCTTTTAAACAGTTTCAAAGTAGTGTTTTATATATTCATCAACACACACCATTTTGTAAATCATTAATCTGTGTTCTTTGAAAGTTAAAGTAAGAATACAATCAAAGTAGTTTTTGATTCAATCCAAACAAATGTGATACATGACTGTTTTGTGTTTTTGTGATAGAGAGGTGTGTGTGTGTGTGGTGTGTGTTGTGTGTGTGGTGTGTGTGTTGGTTGTGTGTGTGTGGTGTGTTTGGGTGTGTGTGTGTGTGTGTGGTGTGTGTGTGTGTGGTGTGTGTGTGTGGTGTTTGTGTGGTGTGTGTTAGTGTGTTGTGAGTAAGCGTCGATTAACAGTGTGTAGGTGGCTGTTGTGTGTGTGTGTGTGTGAGACTGAGTGACATGGGAGGGTACAGTCTATATGAAGAAAGATAGCTGGGATGGTGTCATTAAGAAGACATTACTAAACCTCCAACATTGCACAAAACATCTAATTAAGCTCCATCCTGAGGGATTTTATACAAAGGAACCTTAATCGATTTATAAGGATTATATCTCCTGTTATTCTAATATTTATTTTATTAAGTTGGAATGGTATCAACATCTCGTCCCACGGGCTGATGGAATGCAATCATTATTAAGGGTTGCATCCCAAATTGCACCTTATTCCCTTTATAGTGCACTACTTTCGACCTGTGCGCATAGGGCTCTGGTCAAAAGTTGTGTCCTATATAGGGAATAGGGTGCAATTTGGGATGCATACATAGTGTATATTTCTAGGGGAGTTTGGCCCCCATCCATGCATTTTTGGGTGAGTAGGAGAGGCTCTATGGCTACTCCTCTGTCACCACAAATCCCTACAGTACACTACAGCCTGCTTATCGTCCTGCCATCTGAAATGGACCCAGAGATGTTTGAGTATTTTGATATACACAGTAGAGTTGGACTGATTTAATATCAACACAGAGTGTTCTTCCATCCTCATGGTTCCTAGTTTGGCAGATTTATGCTTAGGGTCCATTGGTAGAGGTTGTATGTGATCGTGTTTTTTTCTCACGACTGCAGGCTGATTGGACATAGTATTGACGTTGAAAACATGTGAACTCCAACAGAACAAGTATAGAAAAGAAGCTCTGCAAGTTTTCCTGTAAAAGTTGGGTTTTATTTTCAATCAGTTGCTTGAGGCGTTGCAATACTTATCTTCTCTATAAAAACCTTTTTTCAATGTTAGAATAGGAAAAGTTCATATCTCCCAGATATGCTGCACTTAACTCAACCATCAGACAGAGAGGGAGAAAAACTGGAAGACTGCCAATAGAGGATTAAGGGAAATAAATAATTTATATTTCGCAATTCTGCAATAATCTGAAGCACTAGTTTGCCATTATTCATACAATTCACATCTAATACCAAGGTCAATAGTGATATTGTTGAAATATATAAGAATACACTTGGCATTGATTGGATAATACCAGTCTGCCTCAGCAGGTTAAAAGATCATGACCCTTTTAAATAATGAGGGCTCATCATCCAATGGCCAGCTGTGTTCTGCTGGGCAGTATGCTGTACATGGAAATCAGATGAACGGTAACCCACTGGGGACAGAAGTCAATTCAACATCTATTCCACGTTGGTTCAACTTAATTTTATTGAAATGACGTGGAAACAACGTTGATTCAACCAGTGTGTGCCCAGTGGGAAGGCTTAACTAAACCATCTGACTTCCTGCTTTCTATAACTCACTTCCTGGTTTGAAATATGACTGCTGGAGCTAGTGGACTTGTCAGCACGAAAAGCCAAGGACAGATATGCAATTTCCACACATGAAAAAATTGGATGTTGACTGGTTAAGTGACTATTTATCATGTCTGATCCCAAGGTGAGTAGTAATGCTAAAATATGACATGATGAGCATGCAAAGGTGTGTATTTGTTTGTGGGGGTTTTATGGCAGCTAAGAGACTTTAAAAAAAGCTATTATGGTTTTGACTGAAGATTCAACTCACATTTGTCCAACACACTATAAATTGACGATATCTGTTAAGCAAAATATGCAGATGGGGCGGCAGGTAGCCTAGTGGTTAGAGTGTTTGGCCAGTAACCGAAAGGTTGCAGGATCGAATCCCCAAGCTGACAAGGTAAAAATCTGCCATTCTACCCCGGAAKAAGGTAGTTAACCCACTGTAGGCTGTCATTGTAAGTAAGAATTTGTTCTTAACTGACTTGCCTAGTTAAATAAAAAAATAGATGGATAATATAGCATTGATTGAGCATTTTTTTCCACAAAGAAAATACTAATATTCAGTTGAAGTCGGAAGTTTACATAGACTTAGGTTGGAGTCATTAAAACTCGTTTTTCAACCACTCCACAAATTTCTAGTTAACAACTATTGTTTTGGCAAGTCAGTTAGGACATCTACTTCGTGCATGACACAAGTAATTTTTCCAACAATAGTTTACAGACAGATTATTTCACTTATAATTCACTATATCACAATTACAGTGGGTCAGAAGTTTACATACACTAAGTTGATTGCCTTTAACAGCTTGGAAAATTCCAGAAAATTATGTCATGGCTTTAGAAGCTTCTGATAGGCTAATTGACATTATTTGAGTCAATTGGAGATGTACCTGTGGATGTATTTCAAGGCCTACCTTCAAACTCAGTGCCTCTTTGCTTGACATCATGGGAAAATCAAAAGAAATCAGCCAAGACCTCAGAATTGTAGACCTCCACAATTCTGGTTCATCCTTGGGATCAATTTCCAAACATCTGAAGGTACCACATTCATCTGTACAAACAATAGTARGCAAGTATCAACACCATGGGGCCATGCAGCCGTCATACCGCTCAGGAAGGAGACGCGTTCTGTCTCCTAGAGATGAACGTACTTTGGTGCAAAAAGTGCAAATCAATCCCAGAACAATAGCAAAGGACCTAGTGAAGATGCTGGAGGAAACGGGTACAAAAGTATCTATATCCACAGTAAAACGAGTCCTATATCGACATAACCTGAAAGGCCGCTCAGCAAGGAAGAAGCCACTGCTCCAAAACCACCATAAAAAAGCCAGACTACGGTTTGCAACTGCACATGGGGACAAAGATCGTACTTTTTGGAGAAATTATGAAACAAAAATAGAACTGTTTGGCCATAATGACCATTGTTATGATTGGAGGAAAAGGGGGAGGCTTGCAAGCCGAAGAACACCATCCCAACTGTGAAGCACGGGGGTGGCAGCATCATGTTGTGGGGGTGCTTTGCTGCAGGAGGACTGGTGCACTTCACAAAATAGATGGCATCATGAGGGAGGAAAATTATATGGATATATTAAAGCAACATCTCAAGACATCAGTCAGGAAGTTAAAGCTTGGTCGCAAATGGGTCTTCCAAATGAACAATGACCAAAGTATACTTCCAAAGTTGTGGCAAAATGGCTTAAGGACAACAAAGTCAAGGTATTGGAGTGGCCATCACAAAGCCCTGACCTCAATCCTATAGAAAATTTGTGGCAGAACTGAAAAAGTGTGTGCGAGCAAGGAGGCTACAAACCTGACTCAGTTACACCAGCTCTGTCAGGAGGAATGGGCCAAAATTCACCCAATTTATTGTGAATCTTGTGGAATGTATTTGGCTAAGGTGTATGTGTCACACCCTGACCTTAGAGATCCCTATTATTCTCTATGTTTGGTTAGGTCAGGGTGTGACTCGGGTGGGAGAGTCTATGTTTTCTATTTCTTTGTTTTGGCCGAGTGTGGTTCCCAATCAGAGGCAGCTGTCTATTTTTGTCTCTGATTGGGGATCAATGATATACTGTAAGTACTCATTTTCCGTTTGGGTTTGGTGGGATCTTGTTTTCTGTTTAGTGTCTGTACCTGACAGAACTTTGCGCTTTCGTTTTCACTTTGGTTATTTTTTTAAATAAGTGTGTTTTTTGAAAATAAAAATCATGAACACTTTCCACGCTGCGCTTTGGTCCACTCCTTTCGACGAGAGCCGTTACAGTATGTAAACTTCCGACTTCAACTATATGTAATTGAAAACAGTTTTGAAACATGTCTTCTGTTGTTGTCAGGTATTTCACTGAAACTCAAACATCTCCATTTAGCCTTAATCGTCAGTCTGGTTTGATCATTAGGCCTACATCTGGAAGCATATTCACAAGTAAGAAATTCATCCTTTGGTTGACAAATAAGGACAAATGAACAGGATCATATGCAAATGYAAAGCTTCAAACTCAAATATAAGGACATTTGAAAAACACACATTTYGCTTTAAATTATATAAGCTGAATAATGATTTGCATATTTGAACATTATTTGCATATTTGATTGTATGAATCAAAGAGACAATCTGTCATCAGCCTAACTGATCTACCTCAGACAAGACCTTCCTTCAGCAGACAAACAGAAAGGTTATTCTTTTTTTGCTTGTGTTATATTTTATGTGAACGCAGAGAAATAATTGGCAAAGTGCAGGGAAAGGTTTACGCATAATAATTACAGTGTCTCTGCACTCACCTAAGATGATGACATTGACAGCAGAGTCATTTCCTAGCTTGACATTCAAACATGCTTAAAGGTAAGAATCATCAGTCCAGTGTGATGCAAATAAAGACATCAACTTTGCAAACTCACTCAAAGCTGATTGAAACCCGTTTTGCTCAAGGCAGATAAATGGATAATGGTAATTTGTGATTCAAATCTGACATTCGTCTTACCCCAAGGAATACTAAATCATAAGCCTTTTTATTTTAATAGCTTTCAAAATATCTCCCTTTTTTAATGAAACGCGCTGGCATGACTCGAGTTAGACACATTATCCTCCTTTATTGAAAACCCTTTAAAATGCTTTTCCCATACCAGTCTACCCCGGACTATTTGATTGGGAATAGCCTGGATTCACACTGATTCCTTTTTATGGCCTGGCACATGGCACCTTGCAGCATTAAGTATTTAGGGGCTAGTAAAATATGGCTCCCCCTCTCCGGACTGCCATCCCCTGGGCAGATGATCAATTTCACAGGCTGGCAAAAGCCTCTGTGGAGAAGGATGATGGATTTGTCAGATCTGATGGTTTCTTTAAAGACACAGTAAGTTATGCGTATCTGCTATTAGCTGGCCAATAGCGGAGAAGGAGACGAGCCTCACAAATCCATGTACCTGCACATAGTATCAAGGAATATATTCATGATAACATATTTGGGCTGAGGAAGGATTTGAAATGCCATTTAGGTTGAGCTGCTCTTGTTATGAAACCTGAAGAATCAGAATTCTTGGGTTCAGAGAAGTCAATGGTGTTTACTCGCCATCATAGATATTCCATATCTATCTCCTTGCCTTTTACTAGTCACTGCTGTGTAATGAGAGAGTATGATGATGACTATTGCATAACATTGTGGAAGGGCCAGTCAGGTAAAGTGCAAAGATCATTGATTAAAATCAAATTCAATCTCAGTGGGGTTCTAAGGAGGGAGGAAATAAATAAATCAAACCTGGGAAAATAACGATGCAATAAAGGTTTCTCCTCAAGGGAATCATGCGAGGGAGGAACCAAAGCTAAAGAAATCAGTGAAGTCAGACCTGCTCCGCACCATCCACGGCACGCAAAGGTCAAGTAGTATGAACTGCGTGGGTGCCACTCTACTGAGAGTCAAGGGTCAATCATGCATCTTCTCTGCAAATCGCCCTCTCATTGGCCAGCAATGTGAGGGATGAAGAGGCAGGGAAATCAGAGAGTAGCCCATTGTCAATAGAGAGATGTGTGCCAGCATTGTGACACCATTATCTTTCCATCTCACATGAGATGTACCACATTATTAATGGGAAATGAATACTGTAGGAGATGCCAACAGCTCAGGCGGTAGTGAGGTGTCTGGGTAAACGTGCTAGAACAGCGTTTGTGCAACCACTATAGTGATATTGAATAAATATTTCTTCACGACTGTTTATGAACCGACCCATGCACGATACCCGTCCCTATAGAAACAATTACCATACATTCCTGTGAAGATTTGTTTGTCTGATATGTACATTAACAGCAATATCCCTTTGTAGTGGTATGGCGCTGTACATGAGACCCTATGCATGTGAAAGACAGCACTAGAAAATCTCCACAAGACTAAAATGAAATTAGCCACAATTCATTGACACCTGAATTGATACACTGTGAACGCATAGTAGTTCAGCAGAAACAGTGGCCAACAGCTGCTTAGCTGTCCTCTAGCAGGATGCTTGATTTTGATAAACACAGATGACAAATTCACTCCCTCAGTAGCCAATATTCACAGCTCATAATAACACTGGAACCCACTAGAATAGATGAGAGGCTGCCATTCGTGCTGTGTAGCTGGAAGAGGGAGCTGTGGTATGGCTGGAGAGAGGAACTAGGGCCTGATGGATGAGTGCCGCAGGGCTTGGAGGGGCTCCCCATCCCCACCACCACCAACAGCACCGCTAAGAGCAGCAGCCAGGATAGGCCATTCAATGCCCAGAGCCCACCCTCCACGGGGGTCCCTAATGGGACCTCTATTGACCGAGGGCCCAGTGCTCTCCCCATGGGTCTAATGGGAAATACTGTGCTGAACTAGAGGAAAATAAAGACACATGGTTCTGTTTTGGTCCTTGGAAAGGGTACAAAGTACTATTTACTGTGCCCCTGACACATTGTATTTTCCCTCTCACAGATCGATTCTCAGTTGATAAATCAACAGTTCAAAGAGTATTTAAAATGGCACCTTGCAAGATAACTCTTGTCGGACTTGTATCAATAATTTATGTTGAATGAACTTGCAAAAAATTGCTACAGTTACATACCACAATATTATTTTTGGATGATGTTATATCGATATTTGATTCCATGTATTGATTTATAAAAATACTAATTAAAAACCCTTGCTTCTTATCGCTAGTCAGCTGTTTCTGCACCAAAACTCTGGTATTTTTCATCCTATAGCTTGTTCTTCATCTTCTTCTTAAATAGTGAGCCAACATGTTTTCAGTGCTTTTATTTCCATGGCTGAAAAACAAACTTCCTCATGCTCTGTCTTGTCTTTCTGTCGCAAACATATAGCCTAGTGAGCAATATGTTTGGAACATCGAATCGCAATGCATACACTATAGAATCGTGAGAATCACAATACATWTCATATCGGCACCTAAGTATCGTGATAATATCATATCGTGAGATTCCTGGTAATTCCCAGCCCTAATGGAGTACAGTAAGCTGCCCTCTATGGTGTACTGCCTTTGTTTGAATATCTGCTTAAACTCCAGCCTCTGATGTATGGAGTACATATCCCCTAATAACCTTGTTGTGGTGTTATTCAATGTAAACTAGGTTAGATACCAGACACATTTTCCAATGAAGTATGGTGTGTGGTGCAAAGGGTCATGGGAAATTGTAAGCCCAGACCAACATTCATCATGCCCTGATTCCAGCTTGATCAGCCCTCCAGGGTTAAGGGGAGAGATGTGGGGAGCCATTGATATTTCTAATATGACTTAGATGAGGGTAAATGGTACTTCAGTACAGTCTCAGCTAGGGAACTGTCTGGAAAAGAAACTAAATCAACTAATGGCAATTCACCCTGACCTATATGMACAATTTCTACAGGAAGTTAATTACTCCATAGCACTGGGAATGTTTCCATATAGATGTTTTATTTTGGTTATTTTGGTATCTGCTCAAAGGTTCTATAATCTGAGATGACAGTTGCGGAGGCATGMTTCTTGTCCACTTCCTCGCCTTCCTCAACCAGTTTGTAGGGGTTTTATTTCTATATGAATAACCATTTTGGGAATCACATCCTATGTCTTACTTTTCGGGGGAATGCCTCTAGTTTACATAATTCATTACTTATCCCGTTTATGCAGATTCAATGATTACTAGATGAACCTCCTGGTCTCCATTCACCAGTAATTGTTAACAAGAAATTGAGCTTTCATTTACAATTGTTTATTCTATTTCTGTGACTAACGCAGCTGTCAGCTGCAGCACACATCTGCAGAGGGAGATTTGGGTATATGGATGAAGAGCACAGCTAAACTAAGCCAGAACAGAGATGCTTTTGAATACAATTAAATGCATCCATTTCCCCCAATATAGAGCTGGATGGTGGTGTGGGGATTCTGATAAGGATGGGAGAAAACTCACAAATTAATCACTAATTTGTATAACAAGACAAACAACAGATTCCCCTTGAGTGCTAAAACAATTATCTCTATAGATAACAGCATAATTTGGGGTTGGAGTTCAGTGGCTGAAGTGGAATGGTAGTTTTGACATGTACAAGGGCATCATTAGTGGTGTTGTTACACATGCACGAACCCATATTTCACTTGTCTGACATTGGATATACATGGGGAGCAATTATAGGGTATGAAATGAGAGGATTAGTGGATTCTTTCCAGCATGGTTCAATTAGATCCAGTTTGACAGTCATAAAACCACTAGTCCTGTTCTTTAGACGTCTTTCAGAAGACAGACGGCACAAATACACCCTTGTAGAATGTGATTTTTTTCAGAAATACATTCTTTGGAAAAGGATTTGGAACCAGTGAGAAACTATAAATCCGATTGCCTGGTTTTGAGAAAGTCAAAATGAAGTGTGTCTTAAATGTGTAACGAAAAGGTTCAGGTGAGGATTTTCAGATTTGTTATTTTTATGATTTATATAGATAAAGATATTGTTATTGTGATGTAGTAAACTATGTATTTTTCAAAAAGACCAATCAGTGAATTCCATAACTTCCCAAACAAAGGTCCTGACTGAATATATTTTTGTAAAGTGAATACCAATGCAGTGGTGGAAGGCGTACTCAATTGTCATACTTGATTAAAGTAAAGATAGCTTAATAGAAAAGGACTCATGTAAAAGTCACCCAGTAAAATAATACTTGAGTGAAAGTCTAAAAGTATTTGGCTTTAAATAAACTTAAGTATCAAAGTAAATGTAATTGCTAAAATGTACTTAAGTATCAATAGTAAAAGTGTAAATAATTTCACATTTCTTATATTAAGCAAACCGGATGGCAAAAAAATGTATATMAATTTTTTTACAGATTGCTAGGGGCACACTCCAACACTCAGACATAATTTACAAATGAACCATTTGTGTTTAGTAAGTCCGCCAGATCAGAGACAGTAGGAATGACCAGGGATGTTATCTTGATAAGTGTGTGAATTGGACCAGTACTTTTGGGTGCGAGGGAAAATGTCTGGAGTATGGAGTAAATCATTTTCTTTAAAAATGTAGTGAAGTAAAAGTAAAATTTGTCAAAAATATAAATAGTAAAGTAAAGATACCCCCAAAAATGACTTAAGTAGGATTTTTACCGAACTACTTTACACCACTACACAAATGTAGGACTCATAAATGTCTCTCAAGATTTTGTCAGTTTGGATTTTGAGACCCTGCCTGCCATTCATTATAACAGAAAAAAAAGGAAAGTAATTTTTTACTGGCTTTTATTTTATTGCATTTTCAACAGAAAAAAAACTATGCACTACATACCATTAAACACAAGAGAATGGGTCTCGAAAATCTCAACTTTGTCAACGAGTAATCAAATTCCACAWTTGACAACTGAATGGAAATGCAAGTGGGGAAGACAACGCATTCAATTCACAAATATTGGTTCCATCACCATGTAATATAACCCTCAAAGGGAGGGACATGATTGATGTAGTCCAAGCAGAAGGGGGGGTGATAGGATCTTATCTGATATATGTGTCACACCCTCAGAACAGGTGAGAAATGGCTGCAATTAACACAATGTCATTGGTAGCATTATCATAAATATTACAAGGTGAGAGGGATTTGCATGATTGATAGGAGTAGTCGTTGACAAAAGGATCCTCCAAATAGTATTCTCCCATAAGGCTTTGCAGTATAAGGCTTTGCAGTTGATGTTCGGTGAGTGAGTACTATTGTGTCTCATATAATAGCTATCAGTATGTATTCAGTTGATAAATCTCAGTTTGGCCCTCTCCAGGCCAGTGTATTCCTATATCCCATACACAAATGGCATTGTGCTAATGTTCTGTGTATGGTCACATGAAGGATGGAAGAGTAATACAGGAGGAGCAAGACAAATATCTCAGAAACATCATCTTCCCCAGTACATTACAACACTTAGACAGCTTTCCATGACGTGTTCCTCCCAAAATGTATTTACATTTTTTTCATAAAGATTACTTTACTACCTACCACCCATATGTTCCATATGTTCTATGCACCTGTGTTAATTGGTTCATGGTGCGGTGAGGGAGTGGTGCAGTGTGGATTGTGCTAAGGCAAGCAGCTTGTTTTTAAGTGAATTACATTGAGCGATAGATAGAAGGGTTGGCTCCGATTTAAAGTGATGTTTCCTTTTGGGCTCCCGAGTGGCGCAGCGGTCTAAGGCACTGCATCTCAGTGCTAGAGGTGTCACTCCAGACACCCTGGTTTGAATTCAGGCTGTATCACAACTGGCTGTGATTGGGAGTCCCATAGGGCAGTGCACAATTGACCCAGCATCGTCCGGGTTTGGCTGGTGTAGGCCGTCATTGTAAATAAGTATTTGTTCTTAACTGACTTGCCTAGTTAAATAAAATAAAAATACAATTCCTTCTTTTACTTGAGGTGCTGGGAAGGGAAGTCTGCAGTGACTCTCAATGGAAAGATGCTGTTGACTCTTGTCAGTCAGACTCTACGTATGAGGTCGCGCCAACGATAGATGCAAGATCAATTGTATTCATGTAAATAATGCTGTAGTGGGTCACTCCAGTTGTCACCATACACTAACTCAGCCATGTGACTGCTCCTCTGATCTCATACCCATCCACACATCCAAGTCACATCCTGTTGCTTCTGATATGTCTGCATAACACTTGTGCCCTAAGACCAGACCATGCCAAAGATAAAAATGTTTTTTTTTAAAGAATCAGGTTCAATTTAAGACATTCTTTCAATTACCTTTTAGTGCTTCAGTAAGAGGATCCTTTCTGAGTAGTTTGGCTTTAACCTTTTACTGCAGTGGACTAAAGCAGGGTCACACAGAGTGTTTCTTGGAAGTCTTAACCAAACATAATTTGAAATAAAAGTATCCACCTCACACACATGGTTATGGGCTTAGAAAAAGAAGACACCTGTACCATGTCAGATATCGAGTTGAAATGTATTACATTTTGAGTTTGCACCTCAATATTACACTTTATATACAGTACATCACAGAAGACTGAAATATAACAAAACCGTTTGACATAGAAACACCGGGTTCTCTGCGGGTTTTTGGAAATAATGCTTATTAATTATGGAATGTTTTAATAATATTCCACCCATGAGGCCACTAGAGGGTGATTTGGACATTTGACTGTAGGAAAGGGCTACAGCATAGTGGAATTGAATTAATTTAATCTGCACCATTTATGTCACTTAGGGGGGTCACTGGTATAGTATTTGATGCATTTATGATGATTCTATATGAAATTGTACGTCCCCAGCAAGCAGGAGACGTCATAAAGACGTCCAGTGGATCATGATACAACCTGACATTCCAGGTACATCCTAACGACTCATTTCTTTTTGCAGGGGTATGACCATATGGGCTATCCATGTCCCCTGATTGCATAAGTATGCAGGGAGCATAACAAATCAATGGAGACATTTGGCGTGTTTGTTCTCAATGGAGAGCTGCTCACTGATGTGTGAACTGAGGTTGCAGGCAGATTGGGATATTGGAACAGATGAGCGCCCCCTGCTTTGGTCTAGTCCCTTGTCAATACATCTCTTCTGATGAGGAAAAGCGACCAGCTATATAAAATATGCAGAGGACCTAGCTAAGAGATGAAGAGAGTGAAGGCCTTAGCATTAGGTTCAAAGTGCAATATGCAAGCCCTGGTAAATGCTGCAGAATAATAACATATRTGGGCTTGCATTGCATGTCTTCTGGCCTGTCTAAAGCAAATTCAATTTTTCTGAGAATACAATACGAGCAGTTCGATCAGTATGCACCGCGGCATCCCAGAACGCAATCTGCTGATCTCTGTGCCATTTCTGTATTTCACCATGTGTAAAGTTGACTATCTTTCTGAAGGGACATAATCTTTTGTTTGCTGACTGCAGGTCAGTGGCAGTATTGAGTGGAAAATGTTTGCACGTACAGTAAATCTAGTGGTAATTCTTGAGGTCATTGCTTGGAGATGTTCTTGCTTCCATGTCAGAGAGAATTTTAATACATTTTGTGAAAAATCAATGCATTTTCATTTGCTAACAGGATTTCATAACTGCAAATCACTGTAACTGAGAGAGAGAGAGAGAGAGAGAGAGAGAGAYAYAGAGAGAGAGAGAGAGAGAGCGAGAGAGAGAGAGAGAGAGAATATAGCCACTTTTTCTAATTAAGACGATAGAATCCAGATCAAGTTCAGAACATGTCATTTATTCATTTTCTCACTTTCCCTTACTTTATTTTCCTCTTACTGAAGTTAATGCATGTGGATTTAATGGACTCCCATTAAATGCATTTCTGTTCAATCTAAAGCAAACGGGTAAAATACAGCAAGGCAATATACGGTCTTGCCAAACAGCCAATCGGTGATGTGGTGAAGGGGAATCCATGTCATTTATACTGAAAGACCTTCATTGGATACACACAGTTTATTCTGGATACAGATGCTAATTGCATTTTAATGTGTCATTAAAAATAAACCCATAAATCAACTGGTAGCAGTGTAATTGGGGTTTAGAGATTTAATGGCCCCTTTGGAGACATAATCCCACTTCCAGAGGAGTGGTGAGCACAGTGCAGTGCGGGATTTCAGAGCAAACAGATAAATGGCCAGCTTTTCAGTGTGACCACAAATATGTCCAACGGTGCTATTCAGCTCTGAGGCCCTGCTTTGAGCAGCCAGGACATGACTGAAACACAGTGGAGGGGATCCAGAATACAGGATTGATTCTTAGGTTCAAAATTAACTTAAGCACAACCATTGACTTGTGATTGTACTGACAATTCTCAGGATGTTACATCATTGCTTTCAAGCAGAGGTTACTCTGTACAATGGAGGTGCTTTTTCATAACAAATACTTTTAGTTAAAGCCCAAATGCAGTCTTTTAAATGTAACTGTATGTCTATTAAATCACTGTGTGTGTTCACTTCATGAAAATATCTCCAAATAAATGTATATGAATTTATTTCCTTCAGCCTCCTTTTACCATTGAAATGCTCAGTCTGATTGCGTGGGGGCGTGTTGATACACATTTTAATATATTTACATACACAGCCCTGATTGGCAGATAGGACCCTATAGACTCTTGAGCCTACCTGCTTACCAATTAAAAGTAGGAGGATACATATACAAATAAAAGATGACTAGTCATTGGTCAAAATAATCAGATCAGATTGTGATGTCTTTATCTGGGCCAAAAACTCCATCCCACCGGAACAAGCTGAAATTCCAGGAATTTCATCTCTAACACAAAAACGACATTATCATAATTTTTACAATTTCAGAGTGTTATTCGACCTCAAAATTAAACATGAAAATCATGGTCTTGACTGCACTGCCCCTTTTAACCATAGAAGACAAAAAACAAGTAATCAGGTGAGATGTCTGTGAACAAAACACTTGTCCATTACATCAGCAAACCCTCCAATAATCAATAAAGAATAGGATTTCTAGAGGTTGGGAGAATAGGACAGAAAGTAAGTCCAGGAAAGGCAGTCAAGCTTCTATTGTTGGTGGATGAGTGTGGGTTGAATTGGCGGTAGAAAGAGAATTGTTCGAGTCTAATTTTCTCTTTTACCCTCTCTCTGTTATGTAAAATCCAAGAGCAAGCTGAAACAAGAGGGAAAAACAATGAGGGAGAGATAMAGAAACATTTTAGTCATTTTTAATTGTTGTCCCACAGCGATATGTAATTGTCAGATGCTTTATCTGTCAGCTGCACTCCTGCCAATATACAGTAGACAGCTCTAGGCCCTCTGGGAGGTTTCACGGTGGCTTTTTTCTCACCCCTCTCCGTCTGGCTGTAGCAGGTGTAGAGTKATCACAACTCTGTTATCTCCACCATGGCAATAAAAGCACATTAACCTGCTAGCCGGAGATCCCTGCTCATTACCCTAGTGAGGCCCAGTAAGGCTCAGTGGACCATGGAACCAGGGGAGAGGGGCTGGGGCTCTGTCCAGAGGGGCCCGGCCCAAACCTGCTGCTTTCATCTTTCCACTGGCTCAGAGACATGGAGCATGGTGAGGCAGGGAGACAAGAGGTCACACGAATGAAAGCATTAAACACTGCTGGATTCTGATCACATTCCACTCTAGCCTTCACAGGCCCTGGCACTGTCTCAGAATGCTTAAAATCCCCCACACGCTCCCCAATAGTAACCATCTCTCAACAAAAGACAGGGATAATAGGTGACCACTGACAACACACTCCACCCGGCACACGGCCCTGGCCCTTCTGCGGTCAGCCATCGTGGCAGGCAATCTCCATTCACACCCGGATAAAGGCCTGCTGGTCGGGCTCGCCTGGTTGGGGCTACCTCGCCACAGGGGCATGTCCGCCTCCCTCTTTCCACCTCACTAATCCCAGGCTAGCCTACCAGAGAAGACCATTGAGAGCATACCTGGCAGGCCCCTCCATATCCACCTAGCTGGGTCTGAGATAATTAGCCTCTAGATTTCTCTTATCCCCACTGCCTGTGCGTCCCTGAGAACAAGCCCTTTGTGCAGGAGACATGTACTAGGGCCTCAATGGGCTCCTGGAGGTGTAGGGTGGTGGGGGCCAGTGTCCCAGCCCCTCAAGGAGATGGAGAAACGTTGACCKTTTTTTTCCCCCTGTGGACCTTTTCTCTCAACCTGGAGGTTTGGAGATGATTAAAAACTCTGTAACATTGTTAAAGGAAACCAGATTCATTCAAATGTTTGTTTTGTCTCTATCTGTGTACAATAATGTTTGGTTCCGTTCTTTCCTTCCCTCTCTCTCCAACCTAGTCTCAGAGCATTTCGTATTATTCTTAATCCGTACACTCCATTCAGTATGATATGTTATGTTTCGTATGGTATGTATTAATTTCTGGATGTCCATCATCCATTTCGTATGATATGTTACGAATTACAATTTATATGATATGTTATGAATTTCCAAAACATACTATATTTTACAAATTTGCAAAAAGTATGATATGTTACGATTTCCAATTTGTTGTGGCTAATGTTAGCTAGGTGGCTAACACTATTGTTAGCTAGCTGGCTAACATTGGCTAGGCTAGGGGTTAGGTTTAGCGGTTGGGGTTAAGGTTAGGATTAGGGGAAGGGTTAACTAAATGGTTAAGGTTAGGATTAGGGTTAGGGGAAGGGTTCGCTAGCATGCTAAGTATTTGCGAAGTAGCTAAAATGTAGTAAGTATTTGAAAAGTTGCTAATTCGCTGAAATGCTAAAGTTGTCTGTGATGAGAATCAAACACGGAACCTTTGGGTTGCGCGACATTTGCGTTATACGCCCACACATCCACCCCGACCAACCACTCCCTTTTTGTTTCTGCCTTAAGTAACATTCTGTTTTATGTAACCATACCAAACGTAACATATTATACTCATTTGAGTTTCCCGGATTTGCTTTTACTATGTTACTTCTAGTCTATGAGACCAGGCTGCTCTCTCCTGTCACATTAATTGCCTCAGTCAGAGAAGCTGAGTTCAAAACTGTTTTCTCTGGTAGGAGACCAAGATATACAGCTTTCTGTTTTTTGGACATTATCACATTTTTACTTGGTAAACGTAGAAGTTCCAAAATAAAAAAAAGTCCTCGCTAACAACTTTATCGTCTCATCTCCCAGCCTTAGGAACCAGGGAACTGTACACACAGATGGAGGTAATATGTCTCGCTTTTCATAGGCTTCACTGTTATGCAACAAAAAGAAGCAAGGATTAGGCCTAGATATGAATTAGTACACGCACATACTTTTATGCAATGTAACAACACAGAGTGAAGCAGAATGTATGCTGATGTGTAGATTGTGGCCATCAAGATCTAAATAGAAGGGGGAACATAACAGACCCTTCACTTCATTCTACACCTATTCCAGAATCACATTAGGGTTGTAGAGTGCTGCTTTATTGCTTTTAGCTTTTCAATTAGGCCAAATAATTTGTGTCCACCTCTTTGAGATTAGATTTTAAATTAGAAACATGTTGTGTAATTAATTATCGGAACTCTTATTTTGTGGACAAAGCTCTTTAACTCCAAACAACTTTTTTTTTAAATAGTCAAAGAAGTATGTAAATGCAATGGCGTCCCTGTCCCTTCTCTCTGTCCCCTGCATGACTAATGTGATGAGCAGAGTGGAGTGGAGCTAGCTCGGGGKTGGGGTGTAGTGGACAGACAGACAGGCTGAGTGATTAGCTCAGTGACGATGAGAGGGGGCTGTCACAGCAGTAGCACTGAAGGCCCATCAGGCGCCTGCATAACCATGCTGTCGGGCTGGCGCTGCGTCTGTCATCTGCCTGACACCTTCACACAGGGTGGTGTGTGTGTGTGTGTGTGAGATGCTCATTCCTCAGCACACTGCTAACTCTTCTTCTGCTGCGGCTCAGCTTAGCAAAGTGGGTCAGGCCTCTGCTGCTACTGCTGCTGCTGCTTGCCTCCGTCGCCCCTGGATCCACACATACTGAGAGAGACAAAAGTGCTGCTACAGCGTGACTGTTTACACTGCAGGCCCTGTGTATATATACCATACATGTACTTTGCATCATATGTCTATTTGAGGTCTATATTGAATTCCTGAAGTGGAGTCCTCCTCGGGTGTTTAGCCTGTGATAATGACCCCTATCACACAAAAATGTCCATTAATTTTAAACCGCATAATAATACACATTTCCTGTTGCTGCAGGATTGTTTTCCTGATGTAGCAAACTGGCTCAAATTAAGATCCTAGATCTGTAGAAGTGGCTGACTAGAGTGACGGATGTGTTTAGCTAAAACAGACATCAACATGGCTGGTGGTTTTAGAGTATGGGTAATGCTCTGGTAGGTCATGTATTTATTTTTTTACCATATGCCTGCTGTTCATTAGAGCTGTTTACAACTCTGATCACAAACTAGGTACACAGTACTCCAATTCAACCATAATGTGATATTTCAGTAAACCTATCAGGCCACTCTGAACTTCATGTGAACGTAATGTTAGTACACGGATCAATAGTGTTCTAGAGTAGAGCTGTGTTCTCTGTGACACATGCTCTGCATTTTCTAATCTACATTTACAGGTGATGTCATGTATTTATAAAATGGAAACAAAGCAGTCATTGATTTGCATTATGCATGCTCAGGCAAAGTCCTCTGAAACAAGTAGAGACTTCAAACATGACAAAGTGATTGAAACATTATGCCTACAACTGGGTTTAGGGAAAACAAATTACAACGCAGCAGCCCTACGGCTATGGCTCTTATCTTTGAGTAACTCCTTGAACCTTAGATTTTGTCACTTGAACCTTGACCTCTGCACCGCTGCAGCATAGCCAATCAGAAAGGCAGTGGAGAGCTCTATGACCACCCATCCAACAGTCCTTATAGTTAGCATAGATTATAAACCTCACAATCAGACCTGTAAGGGACGGCGAGCAGTTTTTTTGTAAGGTATCCTTCATCTGAGCTGGAGATGATTAGTTCTTTACTTAAATGCTCCTATAGGATCTTTAAAATGATGCAAGTGCACTTGAGTTGCTTCTTAGAGGGSTTTCCTCAGAACGGGAGCCATTACTGTATGTATGTAGCTATACCAATTCCTGTTTGATAACAGTTGAGGATCTATTTTAGAATTGGTGCAGAAATCCCAACAGAAAACAGCCCCTCTAGGGGGTTTGGGCTTTTTGTTTCATATTCATGCAATTAAAGCATACTCTCCTAATTATCAGTCTATTCCACTCCAATCCTTTTGAAGAGAGACTTTTTTTCTCTCCTCTCTTGAAGCTGTATCAATAAAAAAAAAGTTAAGAAAAGGGGACTAGTTTGGGAAAGGCAAAACATTTCTGTTGATACAATTCTACTTTGCACATTTCTTGAGAGACCAAATCACTATTTTAAGTGTTTATGTAGACACTATTATCCTTAATTATCGAGGTACAGTGCCTTGCAAAAMTATTCAGACCTATTGGATTTCTTCACATATTGTTGTGTTACAAAGTGGGATTAAAATTGATTTAATTGTCTTTTGTTTATCTACACAAAATACTCTGTAATGTTAAAGTGGAATAACAATTATATGTTTATTTAGATAAATAAGCAATTCCTAACAAATATAGTTCATTCAAAAGTATTCAGRCCCTTTGTTTAGGCAAGCCTACATTAGTTCAGGAGTAAAATGTGGCTTAACAAATCACACAATAATTTAAACTCTGTTTGAAATAATAGTGGTTGACATGYTTTTTGAATGACTAACTCTTCCTCTGTCCTCCATACATATTAAGTGCCCTCAGTCAAGTATTGGATTTCAAGCACAGATTCAACTACAAAGACCAGGGATTTTTTGAAAGCCTCAGAAAGAAGGCCAGTGATTGGTAGATGACAATAATAAATCAGACATCATATCTCCTTTAAGCATGGTCAAGATAATAATTAGGCTGTGAATTATACAGTATATTAAATCACCCAGACACATCAACTGCTCAGGGATGTTACCATGAGGCCATTGGTGATTTTAAAACAGCTACAGAGTTAAATGTCTGTGATGGTAGAAAACTGAGAATGGATCAACAACATTGTAGTTACTCCACAATAACGACCTAAATGACAGAGTGAAAATAAGAATACAAATATACAGAATAAAATATTGTATAGTATGCAGCAAAACGTGAAAGTATTACTGCCAAAAAACACAGCATAGGAATTAACTTTTTGGACTAATTGCAAAGCCTTATATTTGGGGCAAATCCAACACAACACATCACTCAGTATCTGCCTACTTATTTTCAAGCATGGTGGTGGCTGCATCATGGTATGGATATGCTTGACATCGGAAAATACTGGGGACTTTATTTTGTTGAATGTTCCTGAGTGGCCAAGTTACAGTTTTGACTTAAATTTGCTTGAAAAATCTATGGCAAGAATTTTGAAAAGAATAGTAGGCATATATTGCACAATCCAGGTGTGCTTACCAAAGAAAAAGC
Source organism: Salvelinus sp. IW2-2015 (assembly GCF_002910315.2). Lineage (NCBI taxonomy): Eukaryota > Metazoa > Chordata > Actinopteri > Salmoniformes > Salmonidae > Salvelinus > Salvelinus sp. IW2-2015. Next base: position 8,068,843 of record NC_036868.1, on the reverse strand, counting down.
AAAAAATGTAATCGATGCCAAAGGTGTTTCTAACGTATTGACTCAGGGAGATGAATACGTATGCAACGACTTTATTTTAGTTATTTAATTTCTATTCATCTTTTAAAAAATTAAAATTTTCTTCCATTTTCTTAGATTGTTGACAAAAAAATAACAATTAAATCACATTTAATCCCACTTTGCAACAAGAAAATGCGAAGAAATCCAAGGGGTCTGAACACTTTTGCAAGTCACTGTATGTCACCGATTTAATGCAAGCTATCCCTGAATATGTTTTTGTTGGGCTTTCTTTTATTTGCTTACATAGTGTTAGTTGGGCTCCAAGTCAACTCCCTGGTCTCTAAATTACCCCACTGTGGTATCAAATCAAATCAAATGTTTTTGGTCACATACACATATTTAGCAGATGTTATTGCGGGTGTAGTGAAATGCTTGTGTTCCTAGCTCCAACAATGCAGTAATATCTAACAATTCACAACAATACACACAAATCTAAAGTAAAAGAATGGAATTAAGAAATATATAAATATTAGATTGAGCAATGTCAGAGTGGCATTGACTAAGATACAGTATATACATATCACATGAGTAAAACCGATGTAAACATTGTTTAAACATTATTAAAGTGACTACTGTTCCATTATTAAAGTGGCCAGTGATTCCAAGTCTATGTATATAGGGCAGCAGCCTCTAAGGTGCAGGGTTGCGTAACCGGGTGGAAGCCAGCTAGTGATGACTATTTAACAGTCTGATGGCCTTGAGATAGAAGCTGTTTTTCAGTCTCTCGGTCCCAGCTTTGATGCACCTGTACTGACCTCGCTTCTGGATGATAACGGGGTGAACAGGCCGTGGTTCGGGTGGTTGATGTCCTTGATGATCTTTTTGTCCTTCCTGTGACATCGAGTGCTGTACGGAAGTTCATGACACGAATGGAATCATTGGCAAATGACACCTGCTTACTAAGAGTGATATGTTAATTGCGGTGTGTTCAGTCCAGCAAAGTCAGGAGATACTTGTAAGCAGCATGTCTGCTCCCATACTGTGTTTTTCTCATAACCTGTTGATAAAGAGGACTGACAGCCATTTGTTCAGCCTGACCGCAAAGAGCCTTCAGCAAACAACTGGTAAACAAAGGGCAAAGTGCTGGAGCCAGACTGCCGGTGTTGGAGTACTTAGGGACATTTTAATCTGAATGATCATTTAATGACCCCCCCTTTCCTCTCGTCAAGTGCCCTGAGAAATGTTATCCATGTTTTGTTGCTTGTGTAATTTCACTTTCACTCAAACTCCTCAAGATCCTGGTAATTACCCACAATAATGGAGTTTGTGATGATGCGATACAACAACTGGGCTGGGGTAGAACTGGGAGAAGTGCGTTTGTTGTGCTAGTTCAGAGGGATGACAGTGATCCAGAGCTGAAAAGACAACAAGTGCGGCGCCTATTTAAATGTTTGGTGAAATTAAATGAAAGGTGACACAACAAGAGAAAAGGAGAGTGGGGACCCCCCTGCCTCAGTCCAGTGCCTGTAATTAACTTTGGTGTGACAGAATCACAATTAACACACAACAGTGTTTATAACTGATCGGCTCTGTTCTAATGCTGTCTCCATCAGTGCCCAATGGGGAGAGCAGAGAGGGGTTTACCTGTCTCCATCAGTGCCCAATGGGGAGAGCAGAGAGGGGTTTACCTGTCTTCCATCAGTGCCCAATGGGAGAGCAGAGAGGGGTTTATCTATATTTACATTTACATTTAAGTCATTTAGCAGACGCTCTTATCCAGAGCAACTTACAAATTGGAAAGTTCATACATATTCATCCTGGTCCCCCCATGGGGAATGAACCCACAACCCTGGCGTTGCAAGCGCATGCTCTACCAACTGAGCCCACGGGACATGCTAACACCTGATGGAGACAGGTGTTAGCTACCTGTCTCCATCAGCGCCCAATGAGAGCAGAGAGGGGTTTACCTGTCTCCATCAGCGCCCAATGAGGAGAGAGAGAGGGGTTTACTGTCTCCATCAGCGCCAATGAGGAGAGCAGAGAGGGGTTTACCTGTCTGCTCCTGATCGGTGATCGTACTCCGATTGGTTAGAAAACATCCGCTGGTGGTGGACTTCACACCGCCCACCAGGGTTGTTTGTGCATCCTGAAGTGAAATCTCTCTTTGATAGTGGAAACTCACCCACAGGCAAGGACAGCATACAGGGCAATAGTTTACAGGGGTTTTAAATGGAAGCCGCTAAAGGTAGTAAATCACTATTAGTCCGCCCATTGTTGAGTAGGTCATATTACTGTACCTTACCAGTCATTGTTTTGGCAAAAATGTACAGTGTGTTTTTGAATTTTCCAGTTTTTTAGAACACTGGTGGCTGAGAGTGAAGGGGAAGAATAAGATTGTGGAGATAGCAGGTCTGGGAGGAGGAGAAGGTCCTGCTTGGCTGACCACGACAGTGGTGTTGATGTCTTCTAGAGTGGTCCAGCTGTGAAAATTAGCCCTGGACTAGTGTGTTAAGAGCCGGGCCAAATCAACACACATAAAGACAGGCCTCTATACCTGTTTGTTCTTATACTGTTGATCCTCAGGCCTATGTCACTGCGAGTTGCTTGGTTGCCATATGTGACCGACAGCTCGATTCAGTCTTATGTAGCATGTTTGGTACACCTACTGGAGAGCTCTTCTTTGTCTACACCCATTCAACATCATTCACACCCTCTTAAGCCTTACCCCACCCATCTCTTTAAGGATTCACATGTGAGGCAATGTGTTAAACAGTGAGTATGGTAGTGTACTAAACATCAAAGAACTCAAGACTAAAGGCTGGTTTATATTACGTCTATCGACATGTCTGTATACAGTTGTCATTCATTTTTACAGGAAAATAAACTCACAACAAGATCATTATTTTACAAGTTAATGGTGAGCTAATTACAGAAAATAGCTTATGGTTGTGATTTTGACAAAAATAAAGCAGAGAATTCTACCGGAATTTTTGTACTTGTACAATGTTCTCGTTGGCCTAACGTCATTCATAATTTGATTTTGATGCAGGTCATGTTGTTCTTCAAAATACCGTCTCTGGTAAAACACACTATATCAAAGTTTATTTTTCACATGCACAGGTACAGAAGGTGTAAACGGTACAGTGGAATGGTTACTTGCATAATGGCGTCTTTTGTTTGACATGTAGCTAGCTAGCTAAACAATGAACCATAATCCTAACTCATAATGTTACTACCCTGCATGAATCTACAGGTAGCTAACAAACTAGGTTCAATGTTAGCTAGCTAGTTAACATTAGGCTATAACTAGCAATGCAAATGGCTCTGAGATATTGAATAATATTACTACACAGAACATACATGAGGTGAGGGCCTCGGAGTGTGGTGTCAGGAAAATAACCTCACACTCAACGTCAACAAAACAAAGGAGATGATTGTGGACTTCAGGAAACAGCAGAGGGAGCACCCCCTATCCACATCGACGGGACAGTAGTGGAGAAGGTGGAAAGTTTTAAGTTCCTCGGTGTACACATCACGGACAAACTGAATTGGTCCACCCACACAGACAGCGTGTTGAAGAAGGCGCAGCCACTTTAATAATGGGAATTGATGGAAATTATGTAAAAATGTATCACTAGCCACCTTAAACAATGCCACTTAATATAATGTTTACATACCCTACATTACTCATCTCATATGTATATGTATATACTGTACTGTATATCATCCACTGCATCTTGCCATCTTTATGTAATACATGTATCACTAGCACTTTAAATATGCCACTTTATGTTTACATACCCTACATTACTCATCTCATATGTATAGACTGTACACTATACCATCTACTGCATCTTGCCTATGCCGTTCTGTACCATCACTCATTCATATATTCTTTATGTACATATTCTTTATCCCTTTACACTTGTGTGTATAAGGTAGTAGTTGTGGAATTGTTAGGTTAGATTACTTGTTGATTATTACTGCATTGTCGGAACTAGAAGCACAAGCATTTCGCTACACTCGCATTAACATCTGCTAACCATGTGTATGTGACAAATTACATTTTGATTTGTGATTTTTGTGACTCTGATTGATTACATTGTAACCATTTGCTAGCGAGCCAGCCAGCTAACGTTAGCTAGCTAGCTACCAGTACACTTTAACTTGCAATGAAAATGACTTTTTGACAAAATTGAAACGTATAATATCTGAAAATGTAGCTAGCTAGACTCTCTTACCGTATACATGGATGAACACTTCTCCCTCTCTGTCACGGTTGCCCTTAGTTTGAAGATTTAATCCATAGACAGGTGTTTTATACGACTCCCTCTGCCTGAATTTTCTCCATCGCTTTAGTTATCATACTCTGCTTCCACCAGGCATTCCATTGATTTCAAAACTCGGTCCTCCAGAAAGTGGAGAGCTGTCTTAAAAAAAAACAGTGTTAGAAAGGATGACCTACACATACTGAGCAGCTCATTATAGACGGAAGCGRGCTACATGGCAGACCAATCCAAACTTATCTCTTGGCATGTCTAGCCCATCKATTATCTCAGCTAATCATGACTAGCAGGAAGGTTCCTCAGCCAACTAGGCTTGTAATTTAACAATTGTGTTTGTATTTACAGGTGGCTACAAGTTTGTTATTAAGGCACATGAAAGTTCACATGTTCCAGAAGGCATTTCTGCCAAAAAACGCATTTTGATTACGAAAAAAGTTTTCGTTCAAATGCCTATCCTGTGAAGTAGTGACGAGCGATARACACCTAGTTTCCTGAAACAAGTCACATATGACCATATGGCACAGTTGCACCAGGTCCTCCCATGGACTCCAACACTGGGAGCAGGCCAGCTGGAAGGAAACACACTGTGACGGGCTTGAGAGTCCAACCTTTAGCCTGTTCTGTGGACCTCTGGATGCTTCTGGGACTACCAGCAAAACAAATCAGGGGAGCATTTAGATTAAACATTATATCTTACAACATGCTATACAGTTATCCCTCTGCCCACGTATCTGGTTGACACAGCTCTCTCCACAGATGTTGCAAGCAACCACATCCTAACGATGTGATACTCTGGGTCATATTTGGTTCATGCCCCATGGGAGCTGATCTTTTTGCTTTGTGCTTCCTTGGAGAAAGGTATTAATCCTAATTAGGATCTACGCATTTTTCTATTGACTGCTCTGGGTGGACCACGAGCCTAAGGGATGTCTTCCCTGTCCAATGATGTGAAGGTCGGGTGCCCCAGTTACGTCTAGGGAGCACCCTCACTGGAGAGGAGGTATGGAGGACTGTAGGAGAGAAATATACTTATAGTATACTGCACATGTGATTAGAGATACTTATTAGAAAATACTTTGGTTCTGTTCATTTTGGTTTGGGAGAGTCAAACTCAATGTTCATCAAAGGATGCCATGAAAATATATTAAATGGAAAAACTTTTTTACTTAAAGTATTTAGTCATTTTGTGGCACCAGCTTATTTGTTTTATGTGTGGATATAAAACAATAATTTTGGTTCCAAACCACAGTTTTTGAAGACTTTTGGGCTTTAATTGACTATGTGTATAAATATCAGAGAATCCGCATTGAAACCTTCGTTTCTCTTTTCAAAGAAAATCAAAGCCGAAATCCAACTGTGCTTACACTGCCAAATGCAGGAAGCCAGCTTTCTGGGCTCACAAAAATTACTTGTGACTCACGACAAGAGGTTTTTGAAACCTTTGATTCCATCTGAATAATGTATGGTAATTAGCAGCACTGCTTTAGTATTGCACACTGAAAATGAGTGAGTTGTAACAATTATTTTACTTCAATATAATTTGTCTCAGTAGGGAACATTTAGGCTAAGCAGAGCAATGGCCATCAAGATTGCAATCAGCATTCAATAAATGCAAACAATACAAGCTAGTTTGTTTCAGGTTAACTAATTTAATCAATTTTTGTCCTCTTGTCCTTGTCCTAAGAAAGAAACATACAGATTTTTGGGGGGGAGGCTTAACCCAAAGACAGAAAGATCATTGCATCTGTAAGTTTTTTTCAGATCTTTTTTTTTCATATCCAGAGAGAAGAAAATGGAAATGGAGAATAAAAAAATAAAAAAATGACACTAGTCTACAGTATAATGAGTTAGTACTGATGAGTAATAAGTATCTGCCACTGTGTCCAATTTCCCAAACAAGGTTATATTGTTAACAGTGTCAGGAATGCGATGGCTGGGTTTAATTTCAAGCGAATGCATGACTGATATGCATGGCTTACTTTTGTAATTGTCTTGGTGCGTTGGACCCAAAGACAGACATGGCAATCTTTACAGTCTGGTAATGTATGTGCTAAAATGTATGTAAAACTGAATTATCACTTCAGGGTTTGCTGTGGGCATTCTCCTGCCTCTAGAGATGCACAGCACAGTCGCCACAGAMAGACACAGCAGCAAATATTCCAAACTAGTGTGATATACCAAATTGATGTACCATTTCTAGAGCATACACATCAACTCAATCACGTTATCATACAGCAACCCGATCACTTTATCAATGGTCTATATGATTCATATAAAGTCCAAAACACAACAAAGGAGATGATTGTGGACTCCAGAAACAGCAGAGGGAGCACCCCCTATCCACATCGACGGGACAGTAGTGGAGAAGGTGGAAAGTTTTAAGTTCCTCGTGTACACATCACGGACAACTGAATTGGTCCACCCACACAGACAGCGTTGTGAAGAAGGCGCAGCCACTTTAATAATGGGAATTGATGGAAATTATGTAAAAATGTATCACTAGCCACTTTAAACAATGCCACTTAATATAATGTTTACATACCCTACATTACTCATCTCATATGTATATGTATTACTGTACTGTATATCATCCACTGCATCTTGCCATCTTTATGTATACATGTATCACTAGCACTTTAAACTATGCCACTTTATGTTTACATACCCTACATTACTCATCTCATATGTATAGACTGTACACTATACCATCTACTGCATCTTGCCTATGCCGTTCTAGTATCATCATCATCATATAATCTTTATGTACATATTCTTTATCCCTTTACACTTGTGTGTATAAGGTAGTAGTTGTGGAATTGTTAGGTTAGATTACTTGTTGATTATTACTGCATTGTCGGAACTAGAAGCACAAGCATTTCGCTACACTCGCATTAACATCTGCTAACCATGTGTATGTGACAAATAAATTTATTTTGATTTGATTTGGATACATGTAACATTTGCTAGCGAGCCAGCCAGCTAACGTTAGCTAGCTAGCTACCAGTACACTTTAACTTGCAATGAAAATGACTTTTTGACAAAATTGAAACGTATAATATCTGAAAATGTAGCTAGCTAGACTCTCTTACCGTATACATGGATGAACACTTCTCCCTCTCTGTCACGGTTGCCCTTAGTTTGAAGATTTAATCCATAGACAGGTGTTTTATACGACTCCCTCTGCTGAATTTTCTCCATCGCTTTAGTTATCATACTCTGCTTCCACCAGGCATTCCATTGATTTCAAACTCGGTCCTCCAGAAAGTGGAGAGCTGTCTTAAAAAAAAACAGTGTTAGAAAGGATGACCTACCATACTGAGCAGCTCATTAATGACGGAAGCGCGCTACATGGCAGACCAATCCAAACTTATCTCTTGGCATGTCTAGCCCATCCATTATCTCAGCTAATCATGACTAGCAGGAAGGTTCCTCAGCCAACTAGGCTTGTAATTTAACAATTGTGTTTGTATTTACAGGTGGCTACAAGTTTGTTATTAAGGCACATGAAAGTTCACATGTTCCAGAAGGCATTTCTGCCAAAAAACGCATTTTGATTACGAAAAAAGTTTTCGTTCAAATGCCTATCCTGTGAAGTAGTGACGAGCGATACCACCTAGTTTCCTGAAACAAGTCACATATGACCATATGGCACAGTTGCACCAGGTCCTCCCATGGACTCCAACACTGGGAGCAGGCCAGCTGGAAGGAAACACACCTGTGACGGGCTTGAGAGTCAACCTTTAGCCTGTTCTGTGGACCTCTGGATGCTTCTGGGCTACCAGCAAACAAATCAGGGGAGCATTTAGATTAAACATTATATCTTCAACATGCTATACAGTTATCCCTCTGCCCACGTATCTGGTTGACACAGCTCTCTCCACAGATGTTGCAAGCAACCACATCCTAACGATGTGATACTCTGGGTCATATTTGGTTCTGCCCCATGGGAGCTGATCTTTTTGCTTTGTGCTTCCTTGGAGAAAGGTATTAATCCTAATTAGGATCTACGCATTTTTCTATTGACTGCTCTGGGTGGACCACGAGCCTAAGGGATGTCTTCCCTGTCAATGATGTGACCGGGTAACTGGGTGCCCCAGTTACGTCTAGGGAGCACCCTCACTGGAGAGGAGGTATGGAGGACTGTAGGAGAGAAATATACTTTAGTATACTGCACATGTGATTAGAGATACTTATTAGAAATACTTTGGTTCTGTTCATTTTGGTTTGGGAGAGTCAAACTCAATGTTCATCAAAGGATGCCATGAAAATATATTAAATGGAAAAACTTTTTTACTTAAAGTATTTAGTCATTTTGTGGCACCAGCTTATTTGTTTTATGTGTGGATATAAACAATAATTTTGGTTCCAACCACAGTTTTTGAAGACTTTTGGGCTTTATTGACTATGTGTATAAATATCAGAGAATCCGCATTGAACCTTCGTTCTCTCTTTCAAAGAAAATCAAAGCCGAAATCCAACTGTGCTTACACTGCAAATGCAGGAAGCCAGCTTTCTGGGCTCACAAAATTACTTGTGACTCACGACAAGAGGTTTTTGAAACCTTTGATTCCATCTGAATAATGTATGGTAATTAGCAGCACTGCTTTGTATTGCACACTGAAAATGAGTGAGTTGTAACAATTATTTTACTTCAATATAATTTGTCTCAGTAGGGAACATTTAGGCTAAGCAGAGCAATGGCCATCAAGATTGCAATCAGCATTCAATAAATGCAAACAATACAAGCTAGTTTGTTTCAGGTTAACTAATTTAATCAATTTTTGTCCTCTTGTCCTTGTCCTAAGAAAAGAAACATACAGATTTTTGGGGGGGAGGCTTAACCCAAAGACAGAAAGATCATTGCATCTGTAGTTTTTTTCAGATCTTTTTTTTTCATATCCAGAGAGAAGAAAATGGAAATGGAGAATAAAAAAATAAAAAAATGACACTAGTCTACAGTATAATGAGTTAGTACTGATGAGTAATAAGTATCTGCCACTGTGTCCAATTTCCCAAACAAGGTTATATTGTTAACAGTGTCAGGAATGCGATGGCTGGGTTTAATTTCAAGCGAATGCATGACTGATATGCATGGCTTACTTTTGTAATTGTCTTGGTGCGTTGGACCCAAAGACGACATGGCAATCTTTACAGTCTGGTAATGTATGTGCTAAAATGTATGTAAAACTGAATTATCACTTCAGGGTTTGCTGTGGGCATCTCCTGCCTCTAGAGATGCACAGCACAGTCGCCACAGATAGACAAGCAGCAAAATTTCCAAACTAGTGTGATATACCAAATTGATGTACCATTTCTC